>NC_137722.1:2473040-2594897 GCF_964034855.1 Anser brachyrhynchus | reverse complement strand
AGCGGGGCGGCCCCTAACGCACCCCCCCCAGCCCCTGCTCCCCACTGTGCCTGGGGCCGGGGGGGGGGGGGGGGGGGCGCACGGGGGCCTCGTCCGGCTGTCGTGTGTCCCCCCCCCACCCCCCACGGCCCCCCCGCCTCGCCACTGACCAAAGAAGCCGGGGTGGGGGCCCCGCGGCCCCCCCGCCCCCCGCCTGCGCAGACTGTTATTTATGTCGTGCTTTACCACCGAGAAACCTCCCCAGCGCCGGGGGGGGGGCACGGGTTCTGTGTGCCCCCCCCCACTGCTGGGAGCCGCTTTTGTCAGAGCTGCCGCCGCCACCGCCGCGCCCCCCCCCCCAGCAGCTGCAGCCTTCGGGGGGGCTACGACCCCCCCCCCACGCTCCCAGCAAATAAAGGAGGGAGGAGATGGCGGTGTCTTACTGGGGGGCCCTGGGTGGGGGGGGGGGGGGGGGGTCGCGAGTGGGGGGGCTCTGTCCCATGGGTGCCCCCTGCCGGGGGGGGGGCTCCTACCTCGGTGTCCCCTGTTGGGTGCAGCGTTGGGGCGTCCCTACAGGGCGGCCACCACTGCCTGGGGCCATTGGGGTGCCCCCCCCCGGGGGATGTGCCCCCCCCCAGGGGGATGTGCCCCCCCCACACTTTGTCCCCGGGGGGGTGCTGCCATTGGGGTGCCCCCCCCATGGAGATGGTGCCCCCCCCCAGGGGGATGTGCCCCCCCCCCACCTGCTTTGTCCCCCAGGGGGGTGCTGCCATTGGGGTGCCCCCCCCATGGGGATGTGCCCCCCCCCCACCTACTTTGTCCCCCAGGGGGGTGCTGCCATTGGGGTGGCCCCCCCATGGGGATGTGCCCCCCCCCCCCCACTTTGTCCCCCAGGGGGGTGCTAGCCATTGGGGTGCCCCCCCATGGGGATGTGCCCCCCCCCCCCATGGAGATGTGCCCCCCCCAGGGGGATGTGCCCCCCCCCGCTTTGTCCCCCGGGGGGTGCTGCCATTGGGGTGCCCTCCCCCATGGAGATGTGCCCCCCCCAGGGGGATGTGCCCCCCCCCACCTACTTTGTCCCCCAGGGGGGTGCTGCCATTGGGGTGCCCCCCCCCAGGGGGATGTGCCCCCCCCATGGGGCTGTGCCCCCCCCAGGGGGATGTGCCCCCCCCCCAGGGGATGTGCCCCCCCCCCCCCCATGGGGCTGTGCCCCCCCGCCTTGTCCCCCATTTGGGTGCCACCCTGGGGGTGCCCCCGGCCCACCGCCCATTGGGTGCCCCCATTGGGGTCCCCCCCGGGTGCCCCCCCCCCCCCCCCCCCCCCAGGCCCCGCTCGTTGCCCATCTATAGGCAAAAAATCCCCCCCGGCAGAGGGGCGTGGCCTGCCGCCCGCCCCGCCCCCCTCATGCATAATGCATGAGCTCGATACCGCGCGGTGACGTCGGCGGCGCTCGGCCAATGGGCGCGCGGTGACGTCGGGGCCGTACAAAGGCGCCTCCCGGCGGCCGCGGCCCAGTGCGGGGCCGGCACCGGGAGCGGGACCAGGAGCGGGACGGGACCAGGGCCGGGAGCGAACGGGAGCGGGCCGCCGCCATGGTGGGGGCGCGGGGCCGGGGGGGGCGGCACCGGGAGGGGGTTAACGGGGGGTGGTGGGGGGTCACACACGACGACGACACCGGAACCGGGATGCGATGGGCGGGGGGCGGCGGGCACCGGGGCGGGGGGGGTGACGGCGGGGGGGGTGATGCGGGGAGGGCGGGGGGTGATGGGGGGGGACCGGGACCGGGAGCGGCCCCGGGGCTGGCACCCGGCGGGGGGGGGCCCCGACGGCGCGGGCGGTGCCGCTGCCGGTGCGCGCTAACGGCCGCGCTCTCCCCTCCCCCCCCCGCAGTGCGACTTCTCGGAGGAGCAGGACCGCCGGTGAGTGACCGGGACCCCCCCGGCACCCCCCCGGACCCCCCCCGCCGAGGCCCGGCCCCGCCGCTCCCCGCGCTTCCTGCCCGCCGCGGGCCGGGCGGGTCCCGGGGCAAAAGTCGCGTCGGGGCCGGGGGCCGGGGCCGCTCCCGGGGCGGGGGGGGTGGGTGCTCGGGACCCGGGGGGGCGCGGGGCCCTTGGGGGGGGGGACACCGGGGGCCGGGGGGGTTCCGGGGCCTCTTGCGCCATTTGCCCTTATATGGGCACGGCGCGGGGCCGGGCCGCGCATTCCTGCGGGGCGGGGCCGCCCCGGTGCGGCGGGGGGGGGGGGGGGGGGGGGGGGGTGGCGGGAGGCGGCCCCGGGCCTTCCTGCACGGGCGGGGCCCCCCCCCGGCGCTCCGTGACCCCCCCCCGGCGTCGGGTTCCCGACGGGAAACCGGATCCCGATGGGAAACGGAATCTGGGGCGTTGGGGACTGGGTGCCGGTGATGGGGTCCCGGGGGTGGGGGGGTCCCATAGGTGCAGGTTGGGGGGGGGGGGGGGGTCCTATCGGTGCAGGTTACAGCAGCCTACCGGTGCAGCATCGCATCGGTGGGGTTATGGGGTCCCGGAGGTGCACGGTCCATAGGTGCAGGGTCCATAGGAGCAGGTTATGGGGTCCCATAGGTGCAGGGTCCGTAGGAGCAGGTTACGGGGTCCCGTAGGTGCAGGGTCCATAGGAGCAGGTTATGGGGTCCTGGAGGTGCAGGGTCCATAGGAGCAGGTTATGGGGTCCTGGAGGTGCAGGGTCCATAGGAGCAGGTTATGGGGTCCTGTAGGTGCAGGGTCCATAGGAGCAGGTTACGGGGTCCTGTAGGTGCAGGGTCCATGGGAGCAGGTTATGGGGTCCCATAGGTGCAGCATCCATAGGAGCAGGTTACGGGGTCCTGTAGGTGCAGGGTCCATAGGAGCAGGTTACGGGGTCCTGTAGGTGCAGGGTCCATAGGAGCAGGTTATGGGGTCCTGTAGGTGCAGGGTCTGTAGGAGCAGGTTATGGGGTCCCATAGGTGCAGCATCCATAGGAGCAGGATACGGGGTCCCATATGTGCAGGGTCTGTAGGAGCAGGTTACGGGGTCCTGTAGGTGCAGGGTCCATAGGAGCAGGTTATGGGGTCCCATAGGTGCAGCATCCATAGGAGCAGGTTATGGGGTCCCATAGGTGCAGCATCCATAGGAGCAGGTTACGGGGTCCCGTAGGTGCAGGCCGTTGCAGCACCAGCTCCCACGGGGTGCACGGTCCTGTGGGGGTGCCCGGCCCCCTCCTGACGCGGGCGCCCCGCAGACTTCAAGGAGGCGTTCCAGCTCTTTGACCGCACCGGGGACGGGAAGATCCTGTACAGCCAGTGCGGGGACGTGATGCGGGCGCTGGGCCAGAACCCCACCAACGCCGAGGTCATGAAGGTGCTGGGCAACCCCAAGAGCGATGGTGAGCGCCCCAACACCCCCCCCAACACCCTCCCCACCCCCCTATACACCCCCCCTCCCGGGACTGTTGCCCCCCGGACCCCCCCCCCCACAGCGCTCCGTGCCCCCGCGCAGAGATGAACCTGAAGACGCTGAACTTCGAGCAGTTCCTGCCCATGATGCAGACCATCGCCAAGAACAAGGACCAGGGCTGCTTCGAGGACTACGTCGAGGGCTGCGGGTCTTCGACAAGGAGGGCAACGGCACCGTCATGGGCGCCGAGATCCGCCACGTCCTCGTCACCCTGGGTGAGCAGGCCCCCGGTCCCGGACCCCCCCCCCCCCCCCCCCCCCCCCCCAATTCCCCCTAGAGCCACCCCGACGTGACGCCCCCCGCGCTGTCCTCCCACAGGTGAGAAGATGACGGAGGAGGAGGTGGAGCAGCTGGTGGCCGGGCACGAGGACAGCAACGGCTGCATCAACTACGAAGGTGAGCGCCGGGCCAGTGGCTGGGGGGGGTCCCCAGGGCGGGGGGGGGGTCCAGGGGGCTCAGCCCCGTTCCCAAGCCCTCCCTGACCATCATCTCCTTCCTTCCTCCCAGCGTTTGTGAGACACATCTTGTCAGGGTGAAGCCGCAGGGGTACGCCTCTTCCCATACTCCGCTCCCCCCCCTTCAGTTACTTACTTACCATTTTTTCCTCCCTTTTTTTCCTCATTTAATTTTTTTTTTTGACTTTTTGGGTGGAATTTTTTTTTCTTTTTAAGCAAAGAAAAAAAAAAAAGCCGCCTGGTTTGCGCTCTCGCCGCCCGCCCCCCCCCCTCGGTGCAGCCCCTGCCCCCCCCCGCATGCCCCTCTGCATGGAGCCGCAGCCGTGCCCGCGGGAGCCGGAGCGCCCGGTGCTGCCGCCTCTCCTCCTCCGTCTGCCTGGGGTCTGCTGCGGGCTCCTGCCTCTCTCCGGGACGAGGGCTGGGGGGCGCGGAGCCCCCCCCTCACCCCTCTCTTTCTCCTCTCTCCGCAGAGCTGGTCCGGATGGTGCTGAGCGGCTGAAGACCTACGTACACCCCCCCCCCCCCCCATTCTCCCCCCCATTCCCCCCCCATCCCGCAGTCTGGGTTTTGTGCCTTTTCCCCTTTTTCTCTTTTTTTCCTTCCCCATTGCCCCCCCTCCCCACTGCTGAGCTCCCCCCACGCCCCCCCCCCCCACCGCTCCAGCCCCACCGGCTAAGTTATTGCTCCGCGAATAAAGAGGCGGCGGAGAGATGCTGGGTCCCTGAGCCTGTGTGCGACCCCCCCCTGCAGCCCCCACACAGACCCTGCCACACGAGGCCGTTTCTTCCCGCCCCGGGGACTTGGAATTTTATTTTTGTTATTTTTAAAAAAAAAGGGGGGGGGGGTGGGGAGAGAGGGAGATTGGGGGGGTAGAGAGGGTTGGGGGGGGGGGGGACAAAAACAGAAAAGGAGCTGGGGGGGTTGTGGGGGGGGGAATGCCCAGTTGCCAAGTCGGATTGGAGCTGTCTCATAAATAGCCGGGGTGCAGCAGGGTCCCCGGCCCGCCCGGGGAGACCAACACTTAAATAAAATCCGGGACAATCATCATAAAAAAATACCAAAGCGGGCGGTGGGGTGTGGGGGGGGGGCTTCCTCTGGGGTTTTGCGGGGGCGGGAGGGGGGCCGGTCTCCCCGGGCCTGCGGCGGGGTGGGGGGGGCGCAGGGTGCAGCGTCCTCGGCCCCAGGAGGGGGGCTCACTGCGTGGGGGGGACGGGGGTGGCCGTGCTGGGGCTGGGCGCGATGGGGTCCGTCTGCAGGGGGGGGCCTTGATCTGCACGGAGAGAAAAGGAAAGGAAAAAAAGGGGGGGGGGGGGAGGGAGGTGTCACACCTGGGGTGCGATCGCACCGCGCACCCCTCCGCCCATGAGAAGGTTTGAGCAAGGCCCCCCCCCCCCCCAGCCCGATGCGCATGGGGGGGGTGGGTGTGGGGAATCCCTCCCCACCGTGAGTGACCCCCCCCCACGTCCCCCCATCCCCCCCAAAGCCCCCGCCACCCACCCAATGTCTCACCTGCGAGGAGGCCGGGGTTGGGAAGGAGGCTTCCCTGCACGGCGGCCACGATGGCGGGGCTGTGCGCGGCGGCCGAGCCCCCCGCGAGGTGCGGCAGGGCCAGGCCGGGTGGGTTAGGCGGGGGGGGCAGCCCCCCGGGCGGCATGCTGCTGGCCAGGGCCCCATGCAGCGGGAGGGCGGGCGGGTTAGCGGGGAAGGTGGCCCCGATGGACTCGGCTAGGGGGTTAGCCATGCTAAATGGGATGGCGGATGGAGGCAATCCGAAGGGCAGGGCCGCGGGCGCATTACCGGGCACGGCGGGGTGGCCGCTGCCACCGAGGCTCCCAGCCAGGCTCTGGGACGGCGGCTGCTGCCCGGGGAACGGCGCCGGGGCTGCGGGAGAGAAGACGGAGGGTCAGGGAACCGTTAAGGCTGGAAAAGACCCTTCGGGATCACCCGGGCCAACTGTCCCCCTGCCACCGCCGTCACCCAGGCACCGGGTCCAAGCCCTGAACTCCCCCCAGGGACAGGGACAGGGCCACCGCTCCCTGGGCAGCCCGCACCAACGCCCAACCGCTCGTGCTAAGACGTGGCTCCACCCCCCCCCACCCCCCCCCCCAGGCACCCACCCAAGCCCTCGGCGCCCCGTTCACCGTGCGGGATGGCTGGGCCAGGCTGCGGGGCGCCCGGTGGCGGGGGTGGCTGCAGCGGGGGGACCCCGGGCAGCGGCTGCCCCCCGGGCTCGGCGGGGGCCACCATGGCCGGGGCGGGCGGCGCGCCCAGCGGGTGGGCGGCGGGGGCCAGGGGGGTGCCGGTGGCGGGCAGGGGCTGGGCCCCAGGCGGCAGCGGGGGCGGCTGCTGCTGCTGCTGCTGCTGCAGGTGCTGGAAGTGCTGCTGGCGGGCGCGCATCTCCGCGTACTTCAGCTGCTCCATGTGGAAGGCCTGGCGGTCCGCCAGCAGCTGCTGCCGCTGGTATTCCAGCTACGGGGAAGCACGGGGGGGGTGTCAGCAGAGGCTGCCAGGGTGTGTGGGGGGGAAGTGCCCAGGGTCCGTGCCCCCCCAGCTGCTCACCGCCTCGCGCTCCCGGTCCATGATGGTCTCGAGCTCCTCAAAGTGCCGCAGCTTGATCTCCAGCTTCTTCATCTGCGTCTCCACCAGCAGCGCCACCAGCGACTTGATCTTACGCTCCTCCACGGCCGCCAGGTGCTGACGGGATGGGGTGGGGGGGGGGGTCAGCACCTGCAGGAACCCCCCACACACACACAGAGCCCCCCACCCCCCCCAAACCCCACAACCCGCACCTTGGCCTTCACAGCAGCTGCAGCCAGCGCGGCGGCGGCGGCGGTGGAGAGGTTCCCCTCGCCGATGTCCCGCTCCACCTTCGCCTTGCGCTCGGCCTCGGGCTCCAGTGGCTCCTTGGGCACCTCGTCCTGTGCCTCCTTGGCCTCCTTCTCCTTCTCCAGGTCCCCTGCAGGGGGCAGGGGGGGTCAGTGAGGGGCGGCTGGGGGAGGGCTCCGCACCCCGTGCCTGGCCAGGCCCCCCACTCACCTGTGCCATCGCTGTCGCCCTTGTCCGACTCCTTCTCACCCTCCAGCTCCTTGCCCTTCTCCTCCTCCTTCTTGGCCATGTCCCCCAGTTTCTCCTTCGCCTCCTCCTCGGCGGTGCCATCCCGGGGCTCCTGGGGAAGAGCCCAGACCCGGCTGTTCGCCCCCCACCCACCACCTCCAGCAGGGCCCCACCCTGCGCCCCCAGCCCCGGTACCTTCGCCTCCTTCTTCTCCTCCGCCGGCTGCGCCTCTGCCCGCGCCTCCTCTGTGCCGCTCTCCTCTGGGGACACAAGCGCAGGGTGAGCCCTCCCCCTTTCTCCTGCCAAAACTCATTACACAGAGACGCGGCAGCACCTCCCCAGGCGGTACCTATCCGCTCCGGCTCGTCGGAGGTGGTGCCGGCGATGCCGCTGCTCTCCAGCCCGAACGCGGGGTCGGCTTTGCCCGTCACCTTGGCCGCCTCCTCCACCTTGCGGACGTGCGCCTCCACCAGCGCCGTGGGCACCTCCTCCTTCATCTTGGAGAACTCCTCTGCCAGAGCAGCGCGACGCCGCCCGTCAGCAGGGGGCTGAGCCCCCCCCCCTCAGCGCCAGCCCCGCTCCTTGGCACCGCACAGCACCCCGGAGGTGTGTGGGGGGCTCGTCCCGTGTCCCCACCAGCTCCCCGTCACCGCCCGCGGCCCCGTGCCATGCTGCCCGATCTCTGGCGGTGCTCAGCCCCCCTCTTGCCTCCACTGCCCTGGGGGTCTCGTGCCCGTAACGCCACGGCTGACGGCACCCCCCCGGGCTCCGACCCCCTGCGGGGACGCGGCCGCATTACCCAGCGCCGACTTGGCGGCGGCGGAGGCGACACGGGGGTCGACGACGGAGGCCAGGAAGGCGACGGTGCTCATGACGGGGTTGCCGGACTGGCTGAAGGGGATGGGCTGGTAGGCCAGGGGCCCCAGGGACGCCTCCGAGTCCTCTAGGTAGGGGTCCTCGATGGGCAGCCGCAGGAAGTGCAGGATGCACTCGTCCTGCGTCCGGCTGCCCACGTGCTCCGACACCTTGTTCCAGTCGTCCTTGTACATCTCCAGGGCCTACGGGGTGGGGCGAGGAGGCGGGGGGGGGCTCAGCGGGGTTGGGTGGCCCCGTTACCAACGCTCCCCCCTCCCCGGGACCCCCTTCCCAGATCGCTGGCTCACCTCCAGCAGCAGCAGCGTCTCCTGCTCTGTCCACTCCCGTGTGGCACTGGCAGCAGCTTTGCTCTGCGGGGGTGAAAGAGGGGGGGGTGAGCGGCGGGGTGGGGGGCACGGGGAGGGAGCAGGGAGGGGGGCCGGGGCCCCCACCTTGGAGGGGACATTCTTCTTGGTGTACATGTCGGTGCGGAGGCCGAAGTTCTGCATGTCGGCCGGCTTCTCCTTGCTCTTGTCGGGGAAGTTCAGCATCTGCTGTGAGGCCGAGGTCTGCTGCTGGGGAGGAGAGGGGACGTTGGGGGCACGGCCGGGGGGGCGGCAGGCCCGAGAGGACGCAGCTCACCCCCCCCCGCCACCTCCCCATCCCCGTCCCTCCCCGGAGACGCCACAGTGCCCCGTCTCGTCACGGTGTCCCCCCCGCGTCCCTGCTCCCCAGGGCAGGGCGGCATGCGGGGCGCGAGGGGGAGGAGGGAAGGAGCCTTCCTCGGCCAGCGGCGGGGGGACGGGCCCCATGCAGCCGCCTACCAGCTCCGGCTTCCCTTTCACCGTCTCGGTGACGAGGTCTTCGATCTCTTTGCTCTTGCGGCCCGTCTTGGCGTCGCCGTCGCTCTGCCGGCCCTGAGGCACAGACAAAGCTGTGCTCAGCCCCCCCCCCCCCCCAGCCCCCTCAAAACCCCAACCCTAACCCCCCCCCAACACCCCCCCCAACAGGGACCGGGGAAGGCGGACGGGACGCGGCCGCGGCGGGGACCCTCGCGCGCACCCACCTGGGGCGTCTTGGGCTGCAGCGGCACCAGCCCCGAGGGCGTGTCGGCCAGGACGTGGAAGTGGGAGGTGGGCGGGGGGCCCATGGGGGTGGGCCGGCTCTCGGCGTCCACCTGGTAGTTGATGAGGCCCCACTGCTCCAGGAAGGCGTGGACCCTGCGGAGGAGGAAAGGGGGGGACGGGGGGGTTGGGGGGCTCAGAGCGGGCGGCCGCCGCGGGGCGAGCCGCGCGCCGCGGGGCCGGACCCACCGCATGATGGCACAGACGTCGCCCGCCAGGTTGCGGCGGCAGGCGGTGGAGGTGAGGTACTCCTGCGGGTTCAGGCGGTACGTGTCGATCATGAAGTTGCGGTAGGCCAGGTATCTGCGGCAGGGAAGGGGGGGGCGGGGGGGCCGTCAGCGCGGCGCGGGGCCGGGCGGGCACGGAGGGACGGGGCGGGGGAGCCCAGCCTCACATTTCGGGGGTCTTGGACTTGTTCTTGCCGTTGAAGAACTCGGGCAGGGCTCGGCGCTCGATGGCGTGGACGCTGCGAGGCGAAGGCAAGGGGAGGTGCCGGCGCCGCACCGGGCTGGTACCGGGGCACCGGCCGCGGCCTCGGGGCGCCCCCGTACCTGTTGTAGTCGAACCAGGCGGCGTAGCTGGGGATGATGATGTGGTGGGTCTGCTCCGTCACGTTGTCCTCGTGCAGGTCGGGGTTCTTGGCCTGCTCCCCCTTGCTCCCGGTGCCGTTCTCCTCCTCGTCCTGCGGGACACCGGCGCCACGTGGGCAAAGGGCCCTGACCCCCTCCTCCGTGCCCTCGCCGAGCACTGGACGCAGCCCACGGCCGGGAGAAGCTGCTGCAGCCCCAGGGCGAGGGGGCCGCGGCAGCACAGCATGGTTTGGGGTGGAAGGGACCTTAAAGACCTGGTTTGAATCCCCCTCCCCGTGCACAGGGTCCCCTCCCAGCAGCCCGGGCTGCCCAAAGCCCCAGCCAGCCTGGCCTCGAGCACTTCCCAGCAGGGGGCAGCCACAACCCGCTCCAGCAACAGATTAATTTCTCACTTCCAATCCACATCCAGCCTCTTTCCTCTTGAAGCCATTTTCCCTTATCCTATCCCTACAGACCCCGGGGAAAAGCCTTTTAGCACCTTCCCTATAAGCCCCCTGCTACAAGGCCTCCCCAGGGCCTCCTCTTCTGCAGGCTGCACAACCCCAGCCCCTCGTCGGAGGACAGCTGCTCCGGCCCCAGGATCATTTTTGTGGCCTTCCTCTGGACACCCTCTAATATGCCAGCAAACGGGGCCTTTTTGTCCCCAGAAAAGGGACGAAAAAGAGGTCACCGTCCTACAGTGGCGACCCTGTTTCTGGAGCGGGGAGCACGGTCCTTGGAAAAGGGTCCCCTGGGCAGGGAAAGAGACCACAGGGGGCTGCTGTCACCGAGGGCTGGCACAGCCCCACGGCCTCACCTTGCCGGCTGTCTCCATGCTCTCGTCCTCCTGCTCATCTGGAAGAGAGGACACGGGGGCGGTTTCGGGCACCGCCAGCTCGGCAGCACCGGGGACCGGCCGCAGCGCCCAGCCCGAGCGGCTCGGACTCACCCAGGTCTGTCATGGTGCCCCCCTTGACGGGCGCAGACTCCGAGTCCTTCTTGGTGTTGACTGCAGCAGAGGGAGGAAGCGCTGAGCGCCGGGGTGCTGGGACAGGCACAGCCCCGCGGGGAGGCTGCCGGCCCCGGCCCTGACCTGTTTTGGGCAGAGTGACCTCCTCCACGTTGGGGACGGGCGAGGGCTCGTCCATGTCCTTCGTCAGGTCCTCCTGCTCCTCCTCGCGGTGCCCGCGCTTGGACTTGTTGTAGGGGGTGGAGGGCCTGCGAAGGCCAGAGACCCCCCCGGCCCCGTCAGCACCGCAGCCGGGCTCCCGCAGCCCCTGCCCTGGGGCTGGATCCGGCCCTGCTGCCCCCCCCCCCGGCTCACCCCTTCTTAGCGTTCTTCTTTTTGGCCTCCGGGGTGGGCGAGGGCGAGGGCGAGCGCTTCCTCTTCTTGTAGTTGCCCCCCTTCTTGTCCCGACGGTCCGAGTCGGGGCTGTTCACCTGTGGAGGAAGCAGGTGGATCACGAGGCACGGGACTGGGACCTCCCCCCCCTGCGCCCCCAGGACAGAGCCCCCTCCCCGTGCGTCCCCTGGGGGCAGCCGCCACGTTCTGACCTCATCCGTCAGCGTCTTGGCCGAGATCTTCTTCCTGCGGGCGAGGGGGCTCTTCTCGTCGGTCACCTCGTAGTCCTCCTCGTTCATCCACTCGTTGAAGGTGTCCGTGTCCAGGATCCACTTGGCATGGACCTGCGGGCGGGGGTCCGGACGGATCGGTGACCCCAAGGGTGGGCGGGGGGGGATCCATCCACAGGCACCAGCTGGGCCTGGGGGCCCCATCACCTTCCGGGGCTTCTCCGGCGTCGGGGCGTCCTCCACGGAGGCCTCGATCTCGTTGGCCGGGATCCAGGTGTCGTAGCTGCGGGCGCAGGGGCAGGGGGTGGGCAGGGGTGTCCCATCAGGCCGCGGCCACTTCCCCCAGCCCCAGCGCAGAGCGGTGGCTCCCCGGGGCCCCCCGGGACCCCTCACCTGTCGGGGTAGTAGCCCCAGTGCAGCAGGACCTGCTTGTCTCGCTTCATGACCGGCCGGACCCACTCCTCTGCAAGGCACAGGCAGGGGGCACGGTGCTGGGCACGGCCCCCCCCCACGGCTCCGGCTGCCCCCAGGGGAGCTGCCCCGGCGGCCACGCACGGCCCAGCCCCCAGCACTGCCCCCCCCCGATGGTTCTCCGTCGGTTCTGAGCTGGGGGGGGGGCTTGGGCTGCACCCCCCAGGCTTGCACCCACCTTCCTCCAGGTTCCCGGGGACGGGGCAGACGACGTGGGACGCGTTGCTCTTGTCCTCGGTCACCGTGCCCTGCAAGGAGGGGGGAGCGCGGGGCTGAGCACCGCGACGCAGCCTCGGATGGGACCCCCCCCCCCCCCACCCCAGCGCTGCCACCGACCTGGTGCCTCTTGACAATGTCCTTCAGCTTGCTCAGCAGCTTGGGCTCAATCTCCTGGTGCAGGAAGATGTTGGGCCGGGCCAGGCAGTTGTTCTGGGGACAAAAGAGCAAAGCGTTGAGCGGGATGGGGGCAGATTGGGGTGGGGGGCGGGGGGGGGATCTCCGGGGGAGGGTGTGGAAGGGGAAGCACCCCTTACCTGCACCAGGGATTTCTCGATGGTCATGAACATCTCCACGTTGCGATCCATCCGCGAGGGATTCTGGAAATCGAAACGCCGCCTTATTGGAAGAAAAGAGCGACTCTCATGAAAGCCACAGCTCCGGTCTCCTCGTCAGCCAGTCACAGCCTGCCTGGCGGGGGGGGCCTGAACCCCCCCCAGGGCTCCGTGGGGCCGGGGGGGGGGGGGACACAACATTCCCCCAGCGCCTGCTCACAGAGGTGGGCGCCCTACGCACAGCCCAGCCCAGGCAGCCACCGGGCTGGGGCAACCCCCGGTGCTCCCACAGAGGGGACGAAGGTTCTGACCCCCCCACCCAGCCCCCACAGCTCCCCCCCCAGCCCCCTCCCGCTCCCAGGCCCCCCCCCCAACGGGGCGTGGTGGGTGCTCACCATCCTTGGTCGCTCTTGAACTTATAAGCGGCTGCCAGGATGTGGCACAGGGCTCCCCCCGCCTTGAAATCCAAGAAGCATTTGATCTGTAACGGGAGGAGGGGGGGGGTCAGGGGGCCGCACGGGACAGCCTGGGGCACCGGGAGCTGTCACCGGCGCGGGGGGGGGGTGCTGGACCCAGGTCACTGGGGCTGCGATGCGGGCACCGGCTTGGTGGCTGGGGGGGTGCTGTCCCCGGACGCCAAAAAGCCCCCGCGCTGGGGGGCTGGCCCCGGGGCGCTGTCTGTGGTCTGGCGCTGTCCCAGGTGGGGGGCAGCTGCCAAGCAGGGCACGGCCCTGGGGTCAGCGGGCCACCGGCCCCAGGCTGCCGAGGCACGGTCCGTCACCGGGGCATCGTCCCTGCGTGGGGCCAGGGTCCCCTCGTGGGGCCACGGTCCCCGAGTGGGGCCAGGGTCCCCGCACCGGGCACCGGCTGTACCGAGGCCATTGTCCCCGGGCTGGGCTTCTGTCCCCAGGCCCCCGAGGCGCTGCCCCTGCTCCAGGTGACATCCCCACGCCACGGCGCTGCCCCGGGGGCGGGGGGGGGGCACCGTCCCCGTGTCCCCAGCTGCCCTCCCCGTGTCCCGGGGCCGCAGCCCGCGGTCTCAGGGGCGCCGTCCCCGGGGCCTGTGGGGGGGGGGGGGGGGGAGGGGAGGGAAGGGGCCGTGCCCGGGGCTCGGGGGCTCGGGGTGGGGGGGGTCACGGTGTGGGGGGAGCCGCCGCCGTCGCGGCGGGGCCGCCTTTGTGCGGCGGGGGCTCACCGGCAGCTTGGTGAGGGGCGCGTTGCTGACGTGCTTCCCGAACACCTCCTCCTGGAACTGCAGCAGCTGCACCACCAGGCTCGACAGCGACTTGTTGGTGGGGGGCTCGGCCTGGATGTACTGGGGGCGGGCGGGGGGGGGGGTCACGGCCCCGCCGAGGGCCGCAGCCGGGCCTCCCGCCGAGCCGGGCCCCGGGGGCGGCGGGGCCGTGACAGGCCGGGCCCGCGGCGGCCGCCCCCGCCCTACCTTCTTGTAGTTCTTGCCGAGCCACAGGCGGACGTTGTCGAACTGGCTGACGGTGTCCGAGGCCTCGTAGTACTTGACGTTGGGGCCGCCGTCCTTCTTCCGCACCGCCATCTTCCAGCGGGCCGGGCCGCTCCCCGCCGCGCCGCTCCCCGCCGCCACGGCCGCGCCGTCAGCGCCGGTAGCGCCGCCTGCTGGGCGCAAAGTGCGTAGCGCTGTGCTGCCGCCTGCTGGACGTAAAGTGCGTAGGGGACGTACGGCCGCCTGCTGGACGCAAAGTGCGTAGCGCTGTGCTGCCGCCTGCTGGGCGCAAAGTGCGTAGGGGACGTACGGCCGCCTGCTGGGCGCAAAGTGCGTAGTGCTGTACAGCAGCCGCCGGGCGGAAAGTGCGTAGTGACTGCACTGTCCCTTGCTGGACGCAAAGTGCGTAGTGATTGTACGGAACCCTGCCGGACGCAAAGTGCGTAGTGATTGTACGGAACCCTGCCGGACGCAAAGTGCGTAGTGGCCGGACGGAACCCTACCGGACGCAAAGTGCGTAGTGACTGCACTGCCCCCTGCTGGACGCAAAGTGCGTAGTGGCCGTACGGAACCCTACCGGACGCAAAGTGCGTAGTGACTGCACCGCCCCCTGCTGGACGCAAAGTGCGCAGCGCTGTACTGGCCCCTACCGGCCGCAAAGTGCGTAGCGACTGCACTGTCCCTTGCTGGACGCAAAGTGCGTAGTGGCTGTCCGGAACCCTACCGGACGCAAAGTGCGTAGTGGCTGTCCGGAACCCTACCGGACGCAAAGTGCGTAGCGGCCGTACGGAACCCTACCGGACGCCAAGTGCGCAGCCTTGCACCGCCCCCTGCCGGCGCGGGGTCGCCCCGCTCTCCCCCACCCGCTCCACGCCGCCGCTGCCCGCTCGGTACCGGCGCGGCCGGGCCGCGGCGCCCCCTGGCGGGCCGGGTCCCGGCTCCGCCCCCTGCGGGCCCACGGGGGAGAGCGGGCGGGGGACGGGGGGAGAGCCCCGGGGCGGCGGGGCGGGGGGGGGGGGCGGTCACGGCGGGGGCGGGGGTCCCGGGGCCGGGGTCGGGCGGGGCCGGGCGGCGGCGCCGGGCCGGGTCTAGGCGGAGCGCGGCGGAGGGAGGCGCGGGAGTCACGGTGGCCGAGTGGTTAAGGCGTTGGACTCGAAATCCAATGGGGTTTCCCCGCACAGGTTCGAATCCTGTCCGTGACGCGAGCGCTGCTTTTGCGGGGGGGGGGGCGCGAACCCCTCGCGTAGGGGGCGGGGGGGTCGGGAACACCCCCGGGGGGGGGCTCCCCTCCTCCACACCCCCTTCTTTTTAACGGCGGGGGCAACGGGGCCGAGATCAGGCTTTGTGGGGGGGGTGCTGGGGGTCTCTGGGTTTACCGGAGCCCGACACAGGGGGAGCAGCCCCCGGACCCCCGGGGGGGGCCGAGGTCGGGGCTGGGGGAGCCCCCCCCCGGCAGGGGGCTGGGTGCTGAGGTTGGGACCCCCGGGAGCGGACGCAGACCCCGAGCCCAGGGGTAGAGCAACGAGAAGGGCGTTTATTACCGATCGCTTCCACCCCCGCCTGGCGCGGTGCCCCCCCCTGCCGCCCACCCCCCCCCGGCACGGGAGCGAGCCCCCGCCAGCACCACAGCTGCGGGAGGAGAAAAGTACGGTAAAAAAAAACAACGAAACGAAGGCAAATAAATTAAATTCCCAACCAGGAAAACGCGACCAGGGGCCGAGGCGCCCGTCCGCGGTACTTCAAAAATGAAATGGGGGGGGGCGGGGGGGGTGGGGGGTGGGATACAAACCAGAAAAGGGCGAGAAGTACAAAAAAAAAAAATACAGAACCACAGTCACGAGTGTCCGGAGACAAACACCAGCAACAGCAGAGGAAGGCGAGCTGAGCACCCATGGGTGGGGGCAGCAGGAGGGTGGGAGCCCCCTGGGTGCCAGGGGGCTGCAGGATCGGGGGCGGGGGGCGAGGCTGGAGGAGAGCTGGTGGGGCACGGGCGGGAGGGGGGCTGTGGGGGGGGACAGGGGCAGCTCAGTCCCTGCCCGGGGCAGGTTCTCCCCCCCTCTGCCTCTCTCCTCTCCGTAGGCAGGGCCAGGTCTGCCCCCCAGGTACGGCAACGGTTGGGGGGGGGGGGGGGCAGCGTCCCCACCCCGGCGGGGGCTGAAGAGCCCAGCAGTTATTTGGGGAAGGCTGCTCCTTCTCTCTTCCCCCCGAAAGCCGCCAAATGGGGGATGCTGATCTGCAAAGGGCAAAGAGGGACGGGCTGCACGGTGCGGCCGCTGCTGGGCCAAGTGTTTAAGTAGCGTTTACCAGGGGCGTTTAATCACTCCAGCTAGGAAGCGAGAGGGCGGGGGGAGCGGTGCCCTAACAAAACCGTGTCTGCGAGCGGGGAACACCAGCGGCTGGGACCCGCCGCCCCCCCAGTCTCTGCCTCGCCACCTTCCCCCCTCCTCTCCCTCGCCAGCACGAAGCGTTTCTCCTCCGGAGTCCTTTATATTTCCTCCACTCCGTGTGCAAATATCATCACCAGTCCCGGCTCCAGCACCATGTCCTCGCCCATGTGCTGGTTCTCGCAGGCCATCACCACCACGGCCTGCTTGCCGGGGATGCGCTTGGCCACATAGTTCTCGTAGTAGCGCCGGTTCATCTGGCGCGTCTCCAGCGTGGCCAGGCCCTGCGGCCAGTTCCGCTCGTGGGCGTTCTCGATCAGCTCGTTGATGATGGACGTGGGGCAGCCGCTCTCCACCAGCGAGCGCTTGATGACAGCCTGCAGCACGGCGTCCGGCGTGGAGATCATTCCACCCCACCGCGTCACCCGGGCGGGCTGCAGGGAGTTCACCCACCTGGGGGACAGACGCGGGGACAAAGCGTCAGCGCCACCGAAACCGAGGAGCTGTTCTGCCGCCGGTCTGCTCCACGCTCAGGAGCGAGGGCGGAGGGGGGATGCCAGCCCCATTTCCCTCTGTTCTCACCCCAAAACAGGAGCCAGCTGTGGCATTCAGCTTTGTCAAGCTGAGCCCTTCCTCCCTCCCAGGAGGGAGGGGAAGGACGGATCAGATAAGGAGTTGCTTCCTCCTGCCTTTCTCAGAAGGAGAAAGGAATCTGGCAGCTTCCTGCTCCTGGACAGGATGCAGGTGGCAGAATAAAAAAGGTCAGGACCTGACTGTGCAAACAGCTTCTGCGCCGCTCCCCGGCACAAACACCCCGCAACCGCCCCTCGCTTCTGCGATGGGAAGGCACGCGAAGCGTTTTTCTTCTCTAACAGCACCTTGGCCCCTGCAGGCCTCCCCTCCCCTCAGACCTGTCAGCAAGCTGGCTGAGCCACAGCGCCGCTCACCCCCTGCTCCCACCCGACCAGACCAGCGGGAAGCAGCGCTTACTCCAGGATTTCGTTGTACTCGATGGTCTCCTCCAGGTTCTGCAGGTTGGGGTTGACGCTGCGGATCGCTCGCATGTAGGCCTTGAGCAGCTGGATGTCCCGCTTCTGCAAGGGGAAGAACACGACGGGGCTTGGGGCGGGCACCAGGGCTGCAGCTGAGGTCACGAGCGCAGACCCCAGCCCGTCGGGGAGTTAAACGCGCCCCTGCCCCTCAGCTCAGCTCCCTCCCCGCAGCCGGAGGCTCTCAGCTCGGGCACGCTGTGCACAAACTGCTTGCGGCGGCTGCTGCCCACGTGGCTGAGCCCGACCCTTCCCGGGGGGGGACGCGAGCACTCGGGTCCCGCCGCGCGGCTGCCCCCGGCCCGCTCGGACCCACCTGCTCCGCCAGCTGATGCTTGTGCTCCGCTGAGGTCTTCTCCAGCTCAGCGATCCTCGTCTGCTGCTGCTGCACCACGGACCTCAAATGCTTGATGCAGTTGTGGTTCGGCAGCTCATCTTTGGGCATTTCCAAGCTGCAGAGCATTACAGAAAGGTGGAGGCCCCACATTAGGGAAAGTTACGCACCAGAGCACTTGGCACAAGCACGTAACCAACTTCCAGAACGAATCAGTCTCTGCAGACTCGCCAAGAGGCCCAGAAGCCCAGGCAGAGAGGTTTAGGAGGGGAGGACCACGGGAACAAACCCCCACCAGCCCGGCAGGCAGTGGGACTTCTCTCCTCCCAGGTGATCGGGGTTAGGCAGCCATGAGCCCGACCCCGTCTGACTCCGTCCTAAGAGATCTGATCACCTCCGAGCCAAGAGTCAGCCAGCACCCGGCTGGATGCTTACAGCACGGGAGTGGGAAGGGTATCGGCACCGGGAGCACACGTGCCAAGGCCAGACCAGCCACCCACTGCTCCCAGCGACTCGCAGGAGGGAGCAGAGCTGACGCTGGAGCTTGTCCCGGGCTGGAACGGCCCTGGGCAGGTTTACGAAGGCCCCGGCACCCGGTTTCCAGAAGCCAACCAACACCCGAGCCCCGGCGACAAGCTGAAGAGCTGAGGACTTTGAACCAGATTTAAAAGGAAAATGGGTTTGGCTCAAAATCCTTCCCTTCTGCAGCGCCTCGGCCTTCACGGCCCTGCTGCCCCCAGGGCTCAGCACGCACGGGGCAAAGGGGCGTGAAGAGCAGAACCAGGCTCCGTAACCCTTTTTCATTTTCCTTCCCTTTTCCCTTTTCCTTCCCTTTCCCCAAGGCTGTCACCCTCGCTCTGCCCTCCCCCTGTCCTCCTGCACTGGCCGTACGGAGGGAGGAGACGGCCGCGCCGCGCCGCGACCGGGCCAGCACCTGGAGGCCATCCTCACCCGCATCCCTGCTCGCAAGTCACCGGGCGCTTTGGATTGTGCTCGCAGTCGTTGAGGTGAGACATCAGGTTGTCGAGCCGCACCACGGCCGTGCAGCCGAAAACAGCGTTGTCGCAAGTGATCTGCAGCTTCGAGAGCATATTACGCATGATCCGCGGGACGGGGCGGAGGTGGGCGACCGTCACCACGCTGCGGTCCACGGGGCACGTCTGCTGCTGGGAGAACCACTGGGTGATGCAGGCATTGCAGAAGGCGTGCTCGCAGTGAGGAGCCTGCCGGGAGAGGAGCAGAGAAGAGCCCCGCGTTACCTGGACCTGGCCTTCGCCGGCCCACGTCTGGAAGGAGACCTCGAGCAGAGGAAAGCACCTTAAACCGTGAGGCAGGGCCGCCCGCCCCTCTTTTGGGTGGCCGCTGCCTGGGTTCATCTGCCCGGCAGGGAGAAACGGGAGGGGGCAGAGCCCGGGAATTTACTGCCTTCAAAGCAAGGCTGGTCAGGAGGGAGTCCTGAGCCCAGCTACGGCTCCAGGAGGCTGGTACCCAGCCGAGAGGCCGCTCGGCGCGTGAGAAAACCCTGGGAACAGGGAGCTTTAGGCAGCACGTTCTCAAAAGCAGATTTATTTAAATCTGGTTGAGCCAGGATTTTCCCTCCTGTGCGACGGCCTGTGATCGTGTTCACACGCTGACTTCTTTTATTTTTGAATTTTTATTCAAATCAAAGCTTGTTCTGACGCCACAGATCCCCATGGCTGGAAGGTGCCAGCACCGCTTTAGCTCCAACAGGTCGCAGCGCTGCGTGCTCCAGCCCGTGGGCACAGGCTGAGCCTCGCCCCGCAGCCCTCGGCCTCGCCGGGATCCCCGTGGGGCAGCCCGCCACGAGTCCCAGCTCTTGTGATTTGGGTCATTAGTGAGTCGCGAAGCTGCAGTAAGCACAAGTTTCAGAGCAGATTAGTCCTATTTGAATCCTTTTTATTTCGAATGAGGCAGGATTTACGCAGAGGGTGCCAAGCTACTCGACCCGGCCACAGCTCTGCTGGTGCTGCAACGCCTCTGGCAGAAAACGGAGCCTGAAGGGCAGGGTAGGGGCCAGGGCACCGAGTCCGCGCAGAAGCCAGCTCCGCTCAGCCAGCGGCACCAGGGCTGGGGGCTGTGCAGGCTCTGAGCTACCCCTCCCTCCCCCTTTTCACGCCTCCTTGCTCAGCATCCCCCGAACCCAGCACTGGGCGTGCTTCCCCCAGCGCTCACACGACCGCAGGCTTTTGGCCCCCGCTGCTGCTTCCTTACCCGTGGCATCCCCAGGACAGTGAAGGACCCATGGAGCCCACCTAACGCCGTGCGTGGTGCCACCACCGTGCGTGTGGATCGAGACTTCTACAAGTCTGGAGCTGCAACCGGAGGCTTTCAGCAGCCGCTGTCAGTGCTCAGATGGAAACCTACCTGAACTGGCTCCTCCAGGACCCCGCTGCAGATGGGGCATATAAGGTCTTCATCAACATCCCCCTGAAACCGTGCTACATCATACCCCATTGCTCATCACCGACGCCAGAACCCTGCGGAGGGAAGAAGACAGCCGGTGAGGAGCAGCCGGGCATCCCGCGGCACCCGGACGGAGCTCACAATGCGCCGGTTCCCAAATCCCTGCCTTCTCCACCCAGCGCAGCAGACCCGGCCGTGGCAGGAGCTCGCGGCCCCGCTCTGCTGCGCCGGACGCCCGTCCCGACGCGCTGCTGGCGCCACGTCTCTCCCACCCGCCTTATTTCTGATCCCGCCGCGGCCTCCCCGCTTGTCGGGCTTCGTTTTTGCGCAGCCCTGCTCGGTGTGCAGAGGGGAAGGCAGCGCAGAGGCAGCACCAAGGATGGGCACGGCGCTGGGCACGGCGCTGGGCTGTCACGGGGGGGCAGGGGAGCCCTGGGGACGGTGGCACTGCCGGCACCCGCCTGCCCAGCGCAGGCGTCTTCCTCGCCACCACCTCCGGCGGTTTTCCCACCTGGCCAAGCCGACGCAGCGCAGAGCAGAGCGTGACCTCGGCTGGGAGCCCCCCCAAACCCCCCAGAGCTGTTGGGGGGCATGCAGCAACGGGACCGGCCCCGGGAGCAGCCCCACGGCCCCATCCCGACCCTGCCATTTGCCACCTCGCGCTGCCTGCCTGCCGCGGGGCGACCTTGAGCTCTGCGCCCAGCACCCCGGCGGTTCCGGCTCCTCTGCAGCTCGTCCCCAGGGAGCCAGCAGCTCCCCTCCCACCCCACCAACATCAAAGTCGGCGGCAAACGGTCGCGGCCGCGCAGATCCACGTCCCCACCCCGACACAAAGGGCAGCCGCGAGCCAGGTGCGTGGCGAGGGGAGCGAGGGGGCACCGAGGCTCTGAAGCCGCCACGGCAGTGCCACCAGCAGCAGCTCGCCCCGCTGGGGCTCCCACCGGACCCCCGGCCGAGGGGCTCGCGCGATGCCACGGCCCCGAGGAGCTGCTTGTGGCCGGAGCAGCAGGGGGACACGTGGAGGGGGGCCACGGGTAACGGGTCGCACGGTGGCCGGCCCTCGGGACCCTCCCCTAGACATAAGGCTACAAAGCGGGGGCTTTAATCAACTCGCAGGGAATCGGGGAGGCAGGTAAATCCCCCCCCCCGGGGAAGTCGGCCCCACGCGGGGACGGATTCTTCCCTTCCGCAGAGCAAGCACAGACAAAAGGCTCCTTTGAGAGGCTGGGGTGGGGAAGTCCCCGGGGCGGTTTGCGATTCAGATAACGGGATTAACGGCTCCGGGGGGGCCCGGAGGGAGAGCAGAGCGGATCGCCAACGGCTGCTCCCCAACCTTCCCACGGCCCTGGATGGATGCTGGGGGGGGACCCAAATCCCTTCCCTCTCTCGCACTGCACATCCCAGCCCCCCCGACGCCTTCACGTGGGGTTAAAACCAACTGGCAGGGCGGACGGATGTGGGGGGCCCAGCACAGCACCCCGCAACCTGCTGCCCCCCACCCCCCACCCATCGGGGGGGGCTGCACGGCACAGCTGCGACCGCTCCACAGAACCCCAGATTTTAGGGACCGGAAGGGACCTTGAAGTCCACCCAGCCCCAGCCCCCTGCCAGAGCAGGCACACCGGGATCAGGTCACGCAGGAACGCGCCCAGGAGGGTCTGGGATGTCTCCAGAGGGGACTCCACGTCCCCCTTGGGCAGCCTGTCCCGTGCCCTGCCACCCCCCCCGTGAACAAGCTGTGTCTCGTATTTAGGGGGGGACCTCCTGAATGAGGTCACCCCTCGGCCTCCCCTTCCCCGAGCTGAAGAGCTGCAGCTCCCTCAGCCTCTCCTGGTAAGGGAGACGCTCGGCGTCCTCGTGGCTCCAGGGTCACGGCGGCTCTGAGCCCGCCGGCAGCTCCGAGGACGCCGGGGCCCTTATGGGCATCCGGGTGCCCCCGGGGAGCTGCACAAGACCCTGTCGCCAGCACGACCACGGCCGGCCCCAGCCGAGCTCGCTTTCTTCTTTCGGCTTTCTTCAGCTCCGGCCTCCGGGGCCCCCGAGGCCCAGCCTAAGCAGCTGGGCAGGATGCGGCCGCCCCCGCGTCCACGCGGGTAGAGAGGAGCAGAGGGTGAAACACGGACTCCCGAGATGCAGCTGTGCCGCCTGCCAGACAGAAGCCCCAGCAAACCTTCCTCCAGCACCTGCACGAGCCTGGGAGCCTCCGAATTCTTCTCGTGCCTTGCCCCCGCCGCTCCCCCCTCCTGTGGGCTCTGCCAGCACGCAGCGGCAAGGAGCACCCGCTCCTGCCACGAGGCAGGACAGCTGAAAGCATCGGCAGCACTCGGGCGAGGAGGAGCTGGAAGCCCGGCCTCCTCCCGCCAGACCCAGAGGTGAGGCGGGGACCCGGCCCCCCGGGGCCACGGGCGGACGCACTCACCCTCGCCTGGGCTCAGCAACCTGCAGGACGGCCCCGGAGAAGGTGCCGGGTGGCTACCGTGAGCAAGCCCGGCTTGCATGGAGCTGCTCGGCAGGAAGGATGATTCACGGGCTGCAGGGAGCCGGCACGAGGAGCTTCGGTACCTCTCCTGGAAGGGCTAACCCCGGGACGGCGTCGGGCCAGACCTTCTGCAGCACGGCCAAGAGAAGACCCAGCAGAGAAGCGTGGGTGGGAACCCGGAGAAGCCCACCCCCAGAGCAAGGCGACGACACCCCGCCGCCCGTGATTGCGGCCGGTTACCGAACAAGCTCCTGCCCTCGCCAAACGGCACGCGGCTCCTTGACCCCAGCACCAGCGGCCTCCCTGGGGCCGGGCAGGGAGCGAGGAGGGAGCAGAGGCCGGTCACAGAACAGGGCTCCGGCCCAAATGACAGCAAAACGCGGGGACCTTCCCCACCTCCCTCTGCTGCCCTGAGTCCGCCTTCTCAGATCATCACCCCCCCGGCCCCCGGGGGCTTCCCGTTCCGCACGCTGCCCAGCCTGGAGACCGACAGGATCAGAGGATCGGTGGGGAACAAGTCAGAAGGACTCCGAAGTCCCTACCCTTACCCCTGGCCTCCCAGCGCCCCCCTGGGGGACAGAGGTCCTTCAGGGCCCGCTCCCAACGTGCCCTTGAGGAGGAAGAGGAGATGAGGAAGGCAGCTGGAAGGACCCGTGCCGCTCTGTCCCCCCCGACACGGGGAAATGGGGGGGCTGCAGGGCAAGGCGGGCAGGCGCCGCCAATCCCCCGCTCCGGTTACGGGGACACCCGTTCCTACACACTTGACGCATCACACCCGTGTTCCGAGTCTGGGGCAAAACTGGGGCAAAAAGGGGCTTCACTCGGTGCCTGGCACACCTGCCAGACTCCGCTAGCGAGGCCGAGGCTCCTCCAGCCCGAAGCACGTCCGTCCGTCTGTCCGTCCACCACGCCGGCAGCAGCCGCACCGAGAAGCCTCCCCCGGTAACATCAGGCTGCCCTCCAGCACGACGATGAACTGCCCCCGTCCCGAGGAAAAACTCAATCGCCGGCAATTTCTTCTGCTGACCGAAGCAAAACCCAAGCCCCCGGGGGCAGCTCTCCCTCCCCCTTCAACGAAAAGCCCGCGGGGGAGCCCGTCGATGCGTCCCGCGGCCCCTCCTTTCTGCCCCGATACGTTGGGGCCGCTGGAGCCGGGGGCAGCCGAGCCAAGCTCTGCCCGCGGGTGGCTGCGGAAAAGCCGGGGGATGCCCGATGGCCCCGGAGGAGCTCCGCCGGACGAGGCCGGCTCACGGCGAGCCAGCTTTGGCTCGGGAACGGCACCGAGCCAACGGGCGGCACGGCGTCGCAGGGAGCAGCCTGCTCCGTGGGCAAGGGCAGGCAGCAGCGGGCAGGGGCTGCCCGAGCGGTGCCATCGCCTCCCCACCAAACGCTGCAGGGAAAATACGCCCGGGGGGGGGAAGGGGGGGGCCCTGCCCCGGCGCTCAGGAGCGGGAGCCCCTTGTTCTCGGCGCCCCCAGCACAGCGCGGCCGCCGGGCGCCGCGGCAGCTCCGCAGCCGGGGTCGCTCGCAAGAAACCTGCGCCATGAGCAGCGCCGCTTTTCGTAGCCTTTCCTGATTTCATCAGCTTCGCGGGCCGAAAGAAATAAAACGAGAAGCAGGGGGCGAGGGGCAGGCAGGGAGAGCGCAGAGCCCAAGGATGCAGGGGGGGGCAGCTCCACGGCGCTCAGCCCACCATGGAGCCGCCGCTCCGGTGATCGTGGGTGTCCCGGGGGCCGCGGGGGTCCCGAGGCGGCCTCGCTGCCGCTGGGGGGTCTCCAAGACGGGCTGGGAAGGCACTGGAAAGCTTCAAGGAGGCAAAGGCAAGCAGCAGCTGGCTGCCAGCCCCCGGGGGCTGCGTCCGGCGAAGGCGGCTCCTGCCCCCCGCTCGCGGCACAGATCGAGGCCGGGGGCTGCAGCGGGCACGGCAAAACCTCATCGGGGTCGTGGCACTGCTCCGACTGCGCCTTCACATCTTCGCATCTCCCCCTTTTGCTCGCGTTTGGCGAGCCCGCACGGCTTCGTGGTTGTCCCAGGAAAACGTTTGAGACATCTACGAGCCACGGACTTAAAAAAATAAAATTAAAATAAAATAAATGCTGGCAGAGAGGAGAGCACACGTCTCTGCGGGCCAGGACAGTCGCCGCACCTGCCCAACGTGAGACCCCCGCCAGGAGCCAGCCGGTGAGGAGCTGCCGACAGAAGCCACCTGCTCTGCCCGCGCACCATGTGGGTAATTAACCTCACGCTAACGACAGCACGGAGCAGCCGCGCTCCCTCTCCTCCAAAAAAAGCCGTCGGAGATGAAGCTGCAACGCGACGTGCTCCCTTCTCCCCGGCGCTACCGCGCGGGGCCTCTAATCGCTGCCGGCTCCCCGGGCACGGGGAATTTGGGGGCAATTCACGCCCCACGCGCAGGAATCCTCCGGTCCCCAAAGCTCCGTGTGGGGGATGAGGGAGGCGGCAGCCCCGCAGCCCCGCGCTCGCCTCCAGCTGAGGGAAGGACCACGGAAGGAGCAGGAGTGGGGCGGGATCGATTTACGCAACGCTGACGAGCGTCCTGATTCTCGCTTCCTAACGACGGGCGCGTGCGGGAGCTCGGTGCTTCCCCGGACTTCAGCGGGAACAGAACCCGCTGGGCTCAGCGCGCCCGCCGCGGCGCTCCCGCACCTAAAGCAATCAACATCCCCCAGGGCCTGGAGCCTCTCGTCCGCGGGGGTGTTCCTTCAAAGCGTTTTAACCGATCAGCAGGGACTTCAGCGAGCACTGGCCGCGACCCACACGGTTTCGGTGCCTGCTGTTTTGATCCGAGAGGCCACAGGCGAAACGCACAGCGAGCAATGACTAACGTTTTTAATTAAAAGCCAACAGCGTCGAGAGCGCCGATCTCAGGGCTCTTTCCTTAAAGATTTCTCCTCCCGCGTGGCTCTTCTCCGACACTGGGTCATGTCCAGAGAGAAAAACATCCCAAAGGAAAAAAAAAACAGAGAAAAAAAATCCCTTTTCCTAAATCGGGAAGCGCCCGCGAGCCGGGACCCGGCAAATCCAAAGCAGCAGCGGGGGAGAAGGGAAGCAGGAGGAAAACCTTTGGGAAGAAGCAGCCAGGGCCGCTCTGTCGGGGAGGCATCACCCGCACCCCCTGGGCCATAAAACCAGCGCCCAGCAGCCCCCCGGCTCCAGCGGGGGCTCAGCACCACACGGCTTTTATCTGACCTCTCCCCAGCTCCGGGGCCGAACGTGCTCGCCTCCAGCGGCGCGGGGTGACCGGGAGCACCGGGGGCAGGGCTCGGGCCAGGACGCAGCACCGAGGTGCCGGCGACCCGGCCGATCCTGCCAGCCCCGCAGCCCCATAAAACACGCCGGGAAATCAGCGAGCCCGTGCCTCCGACGGCGGCTCGGAGCACGCAGCTCGCCGAGCCACGGCTACGGCTTCTAAAAGAAATCCCCCGTTATTTCGGGAACGCCGAGGGCCTGCTCCTCGCCAGGACGCCCTGGCAGGGCGGCCCGGCCTCGAGACGCCGAGCTTCCCACCCCGCTTCCCTTCCCTCCTTCCCCAGCCCGATCGAGCCCACCTACGGGGCTCAGGAGCTGGAGCCGCGGCGCTGCCCACGGGCTGCGACGCCTCGCACGGGATCCCCGAAGGGGCAGAAAGAGCGGGCAAAAACCCCCCGGGGAAGCGACGGCGCAGGGAAGGCCGGGAGAGCATTCAGAGCTCAGCACATCGCCGCGTCGGGGAAGGAAGGAGCCCTCGTGGCACACCTCCCCCGGCAGCCACGTCCTCCTCCTCCTCCGGAGCCCCTTCGGCAGGAGGGGACAGAGACCCCAGGAAGGGACGGAGACCCTGCAGGGCTGCCCCGGGCCCCACCTCCCTGCCCGGCAGCGGGAAGGGACGCGCGCAGGATGCCTGCAGACAGCTCTGGGGTTTTGTGCTTCCTGCTGCGAGCTCCGGACGAGCCTTCCCACTCTCCGGCGCTTCCCCACGCGTCCCTCGGCCCGAGCTGCCTGTGACAGCGGCTCCTGCCTGCCAGGAGCCGCGCCAGGTCCCGAGGCTCGGGGTACGAGCTCCTGCCGGAGGCTGCTCGCGCCACCAGCTGCCCTGGCGCAGCCGGCTCTCCCCGGCTGTCGCCGGAGCTCTGACACATCCCGCAAACCCCACAGGTCACCGAGGAATGCGGCGCGGCTCGCTGCTGCGGCCCGCGGCGTGTCTCCAGGCCGGAGGAAGAAGCCACCTCCGAAATCCCGGAGGCGGGAGCCCGACGCGCGCCGCGAGGCCCCGCGCGCTCCTCCCGTCGGCAGAGGCGGCCGCCGCCGTGAGCGGGACCCCCGCACCCCCCCCAAAACGTGGGGCCGCCGTGTCCCGCGTTCCCTTCGCCGGAGGGGTGGAAGGAGCCACGGGCTCGCAGCTGGGACCGTGCTGCTTCGCTCCGAACCATTTGGGCGCGAGAGGTCCCCTCGCAGCTGGGGAACAATCCCGGCCTCGCAGCGGAACAGCGAGGGCCCCACTCAGCAGGAAGCGCCCCCCGCTCCCTGCGCCGGGAGCCCACACAAGCCGCGGAGCCCCCGAGATTGGCCCCGCACCAAGCCCAGGGAGAAAACACGCGGGAGGCCGGGAGCGCCGAGCGGCTCGGGGCTCGCTTCCACTTGGAGCTCCTTTTGCAGGCCGCTTTGCGTCGCCTCCAGCTCCCTGCCAGCCCTCGCGATGCCTCCGCGAGCTCCGGATTCACCAGGAGGTTTTGTTAACAAAGCGCTTTCCCCGCAAGTCACGGGGAAGCTGGCTGCGCAGAGAGCGCGCTGGAAATTCCAGCGTCTGCCTGGCTCGTCGGAGAGCGCCGAGTGAAATCAGGGCTGCGGAGATCAGGCAGGGGCAGTTCTTCAATCCAGTTTGGCAGGACTCTCTGAAACCAGTTACTCTCCGAAATTTAGGGAAGACGTTGCTGCTTCCCCGCCGACGTTACCTCCCAGCAAAGGCTCTTTAACGGCTTCAGAGCGCGAAGCGCGCTCTTTGAGCCTGCTTCAAACCCTCGCGCGGCCGAGATCTCGAAGTGGCGCCCAGGTGAACGTGCCAGGGCAGCGGCCGAGCGGCCGCACGCTGCCGCCAGCCACCGAGGGGCTCCTCGCGGGCACGGGGAGCCTCTCGGCACGAGCCCGGGGGCTGCGCGCAGGCCTAGCGAGACCTCTCTCGGTGACAGAGCCGAAGCAAAGCTTTCAGACAACCGTGACTCGAGAGGTACCCGCGGAAGGCAGCCGAAAGCCCTGCCCGGGAGGCGCCGTGCCATAAAAGCGCCGACGGGACACCGACCGCTCACGTGTCTGGGGCTCCACGGGCGCGGGGAGAAACTCAGCGCCCGCCCGCGCGGGGGGGGATCAGAAAAGTTGGTGAAAAGCGCCCGATTTTTACCTTCCGCGGCAGAATTCCTCCCTAAGCAGTAAAGAGGCAGGGCTCGGTCTGGGTTACTCTTTGCAGGGAGCCGCTCCCCGTGGCCCATCTTTTCCCCTTCCTTCTCTTACAGCTTAAGCTGTCATTCTTCGAGGGCCAAGAGCCGCCGCCACACAGGAGTCTCGAGGCCGAGCGGGACAGATCTAGTCACGGGGAGAGAAAAAAAAAAAAGAAAGGAAGGAGAAATGAGCACGGTGAGAACCAACGGGAAGGCTGCGCCCTGCCTTCCAGCTCCCTCTGGGACCCGGAGGAAAACCCCTCTCCCTCTGCGAGAGCCGCACAAAAGAGAGAAGGGCAACCTGCGTTTCCCAAAAAAAAAACAAAACCTCTGCAACGCTCCTAAAAACACCCTAAACCTCCGCAGAAACGCCGAAAAGCCCGCACCGCGAGCCCCGCGCGCCTCGGACCGGGTCGCGGATCCCCTCGAGAAGGTCGGGGAGGGCGCCCCGAGGGATTTCTCACCCCCCTGCCCCCCTCCGTGCCGCGGGGGCAGCCCGGGAGCCCCGCTGGGGCCGGGAGGGCCGGGAGCCCTCGCTCGTGGCGGCGAGCTGAGCGCCGCCGCCGCCGCCGCCTCCCCGTGGCGCTGAGCCGCGGAAATTCCAGCCCTCGGCCAAAACGCCGCTCGCCTCGGCCCCGTCTGGAAGGGGAGCGGGGCCGGGGGGGCAAGGGGGGGGAAGCTCGCAGGCAGCCCGCGGGGCCGCTCGGTTCGCAGGCCGGGGAACGGCTGCCCCGGAGGTAAAGCCTCCGCTTTTCCCTTACGCAATCCCGCTAAAAATAGCTCCCCGAACGCCACCTTCGCATCTCCTGACACAAATCCAAGGGGTTTTGTTGGTTTTTTTTTTCTTCTTCGCGCGACTCCTGCGCTCGCTGCCAGCGGGGCGAGGGCAGCCCCGAGGAGCCCCCGCAGCCCGCACGGGGCCCCCGGTGCCGGGCCCCCTCCGCGGGCCGTGCTCGGCAGGGACACGGCCACGCACCGGGAGGCCCCGGGGCTCGCAGGATGCCGAGGGCCGGGCACCTCGCGGGGCTGCTGGGCCCCAGAGCCGCCGGCGTTCCCCGGGCACTCAGCCCGGTACCGGCATCCCCTTGTCCGCCGCCTTACCTCCTCCCACCACCCGCACCCCGGTACCGGCCCCCCCTTACCCCCGTCCATCCCCACACCCACAGCCCGGTACCGGCCCTCCCTTGCCTCCGTCCATCCCGTTACCGGCCCCCCCTGACCTCCATCTCCCCCCTGTTACCGGCCCCCCGTTACCTCCTGCCATCCCGTTACCGGCACCCCCCCTCACCTCCGCCCACCCCGTTACCGACGCCCCCGTACCCCCGGCCATTCCCCTTCCTCCCCCCCGTTCCCTGCCCCCCCCCTCCTCCCCCACCGGCGGCGGGGCCGCGCTGCGCCCCCCCGGGACGCGGAGCCCGGAGCCCCCCGGCCGCTCCCCGCCGCCCTTTGTCTGCCCGGGACCGCCGGTTCCCCCGCCCCGAGCCCCGCCGGCAGCCCCGGAGCCCCCCCCGGAGCCTCCCCGGAGCCTCCCCGGTGCCGCCCGCACCGGGAGGGGGCCACGAAGCGATCGCAGCCCCCAGGAGGCCCCGAGAGGCCCCGGCCCCGCTCCGCCCCCCCCGCGGCACAACCGGGGGCGGCCGCGGCCCCGGAGCCCGCCCGCCGCCGGTACCGGGGCCTCGCCCCCACCCCCCTACCCACGTACCGCCCGCCGCCGCCCGCACCGGGCCGGCTCCGGGACGCCGCGGGCTCGGGCCCGGCCGCAGCCGCCGCCTCCTGCCCCCGCCCGGCCCCGCCGCGCTGCGCCGCGGCCCCCGCCCCGCCGGAAGCGCCCGCCCCGCCGCCGGCCGGAAGCGACGCTCTGGGCGCCCAGGGGCCGGAACTCGGTGGTCGGGGCGGACCCCGCGGGCCGCGAGGGGCGGGGGGAGGGCGGCGAGTGGGCGGGGCTTGATGCATTGCCCCGCCCCTAGGCCCGCCCCCGCCGCCTCGCCATTCGCTGTCCGCGCGGGACGTCCACCGCCCTCCGCGCGCTGATTGGCTGCCGCCGGGGGCGGCGGGTCACTTCCGGGAATGCCCGCGGCGGCGGCGCTCGGGCAGGTCAGCGAGCGGCGGGGGCGGGGGCGGGGCGCGAGCGCCCCCCGGCGGCGGGGGGGGAGGGGGCAGGCGGGGGGGGGCGGGGCCGAGTCCCGGCCCGGCAGCGCCGCCCCGGGGGGGCCCGGCCCCGGTTACCGCGTCCGCGGGGCCCCGGGGTCCCGGTGCTGCTCCCGGTGCCCCCCCGTGGCCGCGGGGCCGGGCCTGTCCCCGGTACCCCCCCAGGTCCCCCCGGTGCCCCCCGTCCCCATCCGCCGTGCCGTCCCCCCCGTGTCCCGTCCCCATCCCCGGTGCCCCCCCCCTCCTCCCGGTGCTTCTCCCCCGCCCCATCCCCGGTACCCCCCCCGGTCCCCCCGGTACCATCCTGTCCCCATTCCCGGTACCGCCCCCCCCAGCCCCGGTGCTGCCCCGTCGCTGCCCCCCCGGCCCCATCCCTGGTACCATCCCTCCCGCCTCCCGTCCCCATGCCCGGTGTCCCCCCGTTCTCCCCGCTGTGCCCCCCCGCCCCCATCCCCGGTGCTGCCCCCCGGTGCCTCCCCCCCACCACCATCCCCGGTGCCCCCCGTCCCCATCCCCGGTGCCCCCCATCCTCCACCCCCCCCCTCCATGGCCCCATCCCCGGTGCCCCCCCGGTGCCTCCCCCCTCCCATCCCCACCCTCGTTGCCCCCCCCCATCCTCCCGGCCCCCCCCCCCACGGCCCCCTCCCCGGCACCACCCCCGTCCCCCCGGTGCCTCCCCCATTTACCCCCTCCCGGTCCATGCCCCCCACCCCCCCCCCCTAACCCCCGGTGCCCCCCCCCCGCCCCGGTGCCCCCCCGGTGCCCCCCCCCCAGGTGACGGCCGCGTCCCCGCAGGGCCCCCGCCGGCACCATGAGCGCCGAGACGTTCGTGAAGGACATCAAGCCGGGGCTGAAGAACCTCAACCTCATCTTCATCGTGCTGGAGACAGGTGGGGGCGGCGGGTACGGACGGGTGGGGGGCCCCCCCCCCCCCGTGCCCACCACCCCCCCCCCCCAGCCTGACGCTGCCCCCCCCCCAGGCCGGGTGACGAAGACGAAGGACGGGCACGAGGTGCGGACGTGTAAGGTGGCCGACAAGACGGGCAGCATCAACATCTCGGTGTGGGACGACGTGGGGAACCTCATCCAGCCCGGGGACATCATCCGCCTCACCAAGGGGTAGGGGCGCGGGACTGGGGGGGGGGGGGGCACGGCGGGGGGGGTGTGCCCTGCGTGCGCCCCCCCCCCGCCGGCCTCACGGCCCCCGTCCCCGCAGCTACGCCTCGGTCTTCAAGGGCTGCCTGACGCTGTACACGGGGCGCGGCGGCGACCTGCAGAAGATCGGCGAGTAAGGAGGGGATTTGGGGGGGGGTCCGGGTGGCCGGGGGGGGGCGGGGGGGGCAGGGGGGGGGCTGCAGGGGTCCCACCGCCCCCCCCCTCCCCGTGCCCGCAGGTTCTGCATGGTGTACTCCGAGGTGCCCAACTTCAGCGAGCCCAACCCCGAGTACGTGGCGCAGCAGTCGCAGAGCAAAGGCGTGAGTTGGGGGTCGGGACGTCTGGGGGGGGGGGAGCAGGGGACGGTTTTTTTTTTGGGGGGGGGGGGGGTCCAGGTGCCCCCCCCCGCCGCCCCCAGGCTCCGGCACAGGCCCCGTCTCCGTCCCCGCAGGCCCAGAACGAGAGCGCGAGTCCGGCCGCCGCGCAGAGCAGCCAGGGCCCCCCCCGCCGCACCCCCAGGTAGGGCAGCGCGGCCCCCCCCGGGGTGCGCCCCCCATGCCCCCCCAGCCATCAGTGCCCCCCCCCAGTTCCCCCCCCCAACCTCTGTGCTCTGCTTCCAGCCCCCGACAGCCAGAACGGGAACGGGCTGAGCCCGGGGGGCCCCGCGCACCCCCCCAGCGCCCCCGCGCACCCCCCCAGCGGCCGCATCACCCGCAGCCAGCCCGGGCACCCCGGCCCCGCCGCCGGCCCCGTCAGCAACGGCAAAGAGACGCGCAGGAGCGGCAAGAGATAACAGGCCCGGACCCCCCCCGCCGCCCCCCCGGGCCCTGACGGGGGTCCCGGCCCCCCCCTCAAGGCTCCTGCCCCCCCCTCCGGGGCTCCCGGCCTCGAGCAGCCGCTGGGGCGAGGACGGGGCCGCCCCCACTCACCCGGGGGACCCCCGCCCCGCGCCGGCCGCACGCGGGGTCCCGGGCACGAGGGGCTGAGCCGCTCGGCTCCCACCCGCGGCCCCCCGGGTTGGGGGGGGGCCACAGCGCTGCATCCCCCCCCCCTGCACCCAGCTGCCGCCCGCCCTCGTCCCGCGGGCGGCCGGGGGCTCTGCTGGGGCCGTTAATAAAGGTCGAGCTCCCGCCCGCGCCTCGCCTGCTCCCTGCCTGCGACACCCACCCTACGGGGGGGGGGGACGCCCCCCCGCGCACCCGTTGGGGCCCTCCCCCTGCTGCCCCTCCCGGGGCTGGTTCTGTGCAGCGCCCGGTGACCGTTGCCCCCCCCCGGTTTGGGCGCAGCACACGGCGCAACCGCGGCACGGGGACGGCGACGGGGGGCCGGGCAGCGGCGTGTCCCCCGGCCCCCGCAGGTGGCACAGCGTGGCCCCCCCCCCCGCCCCCCCCAAACACACTCCACGACACCAGGTGAGCCCCAGGGGTGGGGGACGAGACCCCCACCCCCCCCCCAAAAGGCAGCTGGGGGGGAGCCGGGCTGGGCCCATGCAGCACCCGGCAGGATGAGGCCTCACCAATGTTGGGGGGGGGGGCGTAACACCGGGGACAACGTGCCCCATTGGGGGGGGGGGGGGCAGCCCTGGGGAAGGGGGGGGCACCCATGGGACCTCGCACTGGGGGGGGGGGGGGGGGACTGGTGGGTGCCAGGTGCCGGAGCCAGGGGGGGTTCCTGGCCCCATGGTATTGGTGAGTCCTGGCTGGAAGGGGCAGGTGGGCCCTGCCCCCCCCCGAGCCCCCCCCCCGTGCCCCCATCCCATCTCCATCCCTGCGCCGTGGCCCCCCCCCTACCCAAATTGTCCCTGGAGGGGTTGGGGGGGGGGGGGCGAGGCTCGTCCCCTGGCAGCAGGGTGGGAGCTGGGTGGGGGGCAGAGCCATGCAGGGGGTGCTGGTGGGAACAACAAGGGTGTGTTTTTTTTGGGGGGGGGGGGGGGGCACGTGCCCTGCTGGGGGGGCGGCCAGGCCCCCCCCCCCCCGCCGTTATCGCCCCACGCGGTGAAACATTAACTCCCGGCACAAACCTGCCCCGGTTGCAAAACCTCCCTCAAGGACGAGTGGCACTGGGTGCCCCCCCCCCCCCCAGCATCGTCACCCCCCCATCCCGGGGTGCCCATCCCCATGGGGGGGGGTTGGGGGGGCACAGGGCTGGCAGCTCGCTTCCCCCCCCCCCCAAAAATCCTCAATCCTGAGCCCCAGGCAGGGACCCGTGGCCCCGGGCCGTGCCCCTGGTGCCGCCCTGTTGCTTCCCAGCGGGGGGGGGGCAGACAGAGGGTGCGTACGTGGGAGCACACGGCCCCGGGGGGGGGGGGTCCCCGGGGGGGGGGGGGCGGAACTGAGCCCTGGGGTGGGATGCGGGGGGCACCCCCCGGGGGCTGGGGCCGCAGGGATGGGTGCCGTCTGTCCCAGGTGCTGGTGGCAGCATGGGGGGGGGGGGTGGGGGTGTTTGGGGGCACCTCTCCCCGAAGCGTCGCAGGCCCCGTGTCCCCGTGGCGCAGCCGCCCTGATTCCAGCCCCGTCCCCCCCCCCAGCGCCGCCGCCGCCAGGATCCGGCCCCGCCGCCGCCTTGCCCCCCACCCCCCCCTCCATGGGCCCTGGCCGGGTCCTCGTGGGCTGCCTGTGGCTGCTGGCGCTGCGGGGCGCGGGGGGCCGGGGGGAGCCGCGGCCGTCGGCGCTGCCCGAGGACACGGCGCAGGAGTCCGGCTACTACCTGCGGCGGCTCTTCAGGCAGTACGGCGCCAACGGGACGCTGCCCTCCAAGGGGCTGGCGCGGCTGCTGGGCAGCCTGGGGCTGGGCCGCGTGCAGGTGGTGCAGATCCAGCACGAGGAGCTGGGCCACGGCCACGTCAGCCACCTCGACCTGCTGGAGGTGCAGGAGGAGAAGCATCGCCACCGCCACCCGGCCTGGGAGCACGGCGGCGGTGCCGCGACCGGGGGGGCGCCCGCCTAGGTACCCCCCCGCCCTCGCCCTCACCCCGTCCTCCCTGCCCGCTCTTCCCCTTCGGAACCGGGGCTCACCCTCTGCCCGCTCCCCGCAGCCCCGAGCCCCCCCGCACGGAGCCGCCGCCTGCCGCCGAGCCCCCCGGCCCCGGGGGCACCCCTGGGGGCTGGGGGGGCCCCGTCCCACCCTGGCGGGAGCAGCCCGGCCTCAGCCTGCTGGGGAGGGTGCTGGGCTTGGACCACTCCAGCTACGACCACCCGCACGATGACGTGAGTGGGGCCGGGGGCTGCAACCCCCCCCCCCCCCCCGCCCCCAAGCTGCCGCCACGTGCTCGGGGCCCTCGGGGAGCCCCCACTGGTCCCCGAGCCGCTTTCTTCCCCCCCCCTCCCCGCAGTGCCTCAACGTCACCCAGCTGCTGGTGAATTTTGGGCTGGCCTCGGTGTCCCAGCTCACGCCCGAGCAGTTCACGCTGCTCTGCCCGGCCCTGCTCTACCAGATCGACAGCCGCGTCTGCATCCAGCACCACGATGAGGTGACGCTGCCTCCCCCAGGGGGGGCCCTGTGGCCAGGTAACCCCAACCCCTCCCTGGCCCCCACAGCCCTGCGTCGTCCCTCACCTGGCTCCCCCCTCCTGCATCCCCAGCCCTGGCTCCCCCCATCCTCTGCTCCCCCCCATCCTCTGCTCCCCCCATCCCCTGGTCCTCATCCCCAGGTCCCCATCCCCTGGTCCCCATCCCCTGGTCCCCAGCCCCAGGTCCCCATCCCCTGGTCCCCATCCCCTGGTCCCCGTCCCCATCCCCTGGTCCCCATCCCCATGTCCCCAGCCCCGTCCCCATCCCCTGGTCCCCAGCCCCAGGTCCCCAGCCCCGTCCCCATCCCCTGGTCCCCAGCCCCAGGTCCCCAGCCCTGTCCCCATCCCCTGGTCCCCATCCCCATGTCCCCAGCCCCGTCCCCATCCCCTGGTCCCCATCCCCATGTCCCCATCCCCGTCCCCATCCCCTGGTCCCCAGCCCCAGGTCCCCAGCCCCGTCCCCATCCCCTGGTCCCCAGCCCCATGTCCCCAGCCCCAGGTCCCCAGCCCCAGGTCCCCATCCCCATCCCCATTCCCTGCAGCCCCCCCATCCCTGGAGCCCCGGCCGCCTCCCCTCCTCCACCCACCGCCCCCAGCTTCCCATCACCCCACATTCCCGGTCCTGGGGTCCCCATCCCTGCACCCCCCCCCAGGGTCCCCCCCCCCCCCATCCTGCATCCACCCGTCCCCACGTCCCCATGCCCACACCGTGGCCGTGCCCATCTCCCCCCCCCCCCCCCCCTGCCGCAGCGCTGGGCTGGGGGCTCCTGGCCGTCGCCTTCATCAGCCTGCCCTCGGCCCTGGCCGTTGGCTTCGTCCCGCTGCTGAGCCGCGGCTTCTTCCGCTCGCTGCTGGCCTTCCTGGTGGCGCTGGCCGTGGGCACGCTCTGCGGGGACGCCCTGCTCCACCTCTGGCCCCACGTAGGTACCCCCCCGGCGGGCGCGGGGCGCGGGCCGGGGCGTGCAGGTACCCTGAGCCCAGTCGCCCGTGTCCAGGCCCAGGGGCGGCACCAGGAGACGCCAGGGGAGCCGTGGGCCGCAGCGGTGCTGCAGGGGCTGGCGGTGCTGGGGGGCATCTACCTGCTCTTCGTGGTGGAGCTTCTCCTGGGGATGCTGCGGCGCAGCCGCGAGGCCACGGTGAGAGCCGCAGCGGCCAAGAAGGGCACGGGGCGGCAGCCACGTCCTGGCTTCACTCCCGACACCTCTGCTCTTCCCCCAGCGACACCCCCCCGGAGAGGCCCCCGACGCAGCCACCGGGGTCCTGGCCCCGTCTCGTGGCGGTAAGGACCCCCCCTCGCCCTCCACAGCACCTGTGGCCCCGGCCCCCGCTCCTACCCCGCGCTTCTCCCACTGCAGGGGCTGAGCTGCGATGCCTGACGGCCCCGGAGCCCGAGCTGGAGCCCAAACCCCACGGACCCCCCCGCGGACACTCCCACGGACACTCCCACAGCCCCGCGCTGCCCCCCAGCCCCAGGGCCACTGACCTGGTGTGGATGGTGGTGCTGGGGGACGGGATCCACAACCTGACGGACGGGCTGGCCATCGGTGAGCGGCACGGGGACACGGAGCGTGGAGCTGCTGGAGTACGAGGGCTCGGGTGCACGAGGATAGGGGTGCACGGGGACGGGGGGTGCAGGGGGACAGGGGTACATGGGGACGGGTGCACAGGGACGGGGGCGCACAGGGACTGGTGCACGGGGACAGCGCTGCACGGGGACGGGGTGCACGGGGACGGGGGTGCACAGGAACATGGGGTGCACGGGGACAGGCGTGTATGGGGGCGGGGACATGGGGTGCACAGGGAAAGGAGGACATGAGGTGCACAGGGACATGGGGTGCATGGGGACGTGGTCTCTTCCCGCAGGTGCTTCCTTCTCCCACAGCCTCTCCAGCGGCCTCAGCACGGCGCTGGCTGTGCTCTGCCACGAGCTGCCCCACGAGCTGGGTAAGTGCCTGCCCCCCGGCCCCCCAGCGCCCCCTCCCCGGCTCCCCAGCCCCGCCACCCACCCTCCTCATGCCGCAGGCGACCTGGCGGTGCTGCTGCGGGCGGGCATGGCACCGCGCACCCTCCTGCTCCTCAACCTGCTCTCGGCCCTGCTTTCCTGCCTGGGGGCGGCCGTGGGGGCGGCCGTGGGGCAGAGCGCGGCGCACCTCACCCCGTGGATCCTCACCGGCACCGCCGGCACCTTCCTCTACGTGGCCCTGGCCGACATGGTGAGGGGGGCGGCCGGGAAGGGGGGGGGCAGCGGGGCTGGGCAACGTCCCAGCCACTCTGAGCCCCCGCTCTGCCCCCAGCTCCCCGAGGCGCTGCGGGGTCCTGGAGAGGGCACCCTGGGCCACTTCATCCTGCAGAACGCGGGGTTCCTGCTGGGCGGTGGCATCATGCTGGGCATCGCCCTGGCCGAGGGCCACGTCAGCGCCTGGCTGCAGCCCTGACCAGGGGGGTTGGCCCCGCTCGCCCCCACCCTGCCAACTGGAGCAGCGCGGCCGAGCTGGCGGGACCCTGAAACGCACCCCTGGGACCGGACTTTCTCCCCTCCACGTGAGACCGACGGCGGCGTCCCCTGGCCTGGAAGTTTGCAAAGCCGAAACGCCTGGAAGCTGACCCGGAGGGGGGGCTCCAGGCTCAGTGCTGCCGGCTCCCAGCCCCTCGGACCCACCGGGAGGGGATGCGGGGGCTCAGTCCTGCCCCACCGCCGCTCCTGGGGACTGGGGTGCCCAGCGCGGGGCGGCCCCGAGGTGCTCGGCCCCCGCCTGTGGTGGCGAGGCCGAGGCCGAGTGCGTTCCCCCTCCCCGAGCTCCCTGACCCAGCCCGTACCGGAGGAAGGAAGACAGGAGCGGGGAAATAGAAGCAATAGCATTTTAATAAACATAATTGATTCAAAGCCACAATATGAATAACAGGACTTGGTCGCAGCTTACATTGTATAAAATAGATCAAGTCTGAATGCTTTTTTCTCTTTTTTTTTTTTTCCTTTTTTATCTTTTTTAATTTCTTTTTAGTTCTTTCCCCCCCCCCCCTCCCTCCCTCCCCAAAGGTGATGCAGGATTTCTGAAAATACAAGTATGGAACATCCGAGACAAAAGTAACCGCTCACTAGGCTCACGCGTGGGTAAGGACGAGGCTGCCAGGATAGCGTCTGCGCTGCGGGGACGGATGGCTTGCTGGGCTGATTTCCTTGATCTCCCACCTATCGTCTAATGATCCCTAGAACCACGGGGTGTGTGGGTGGGGGGGGATTGAACGGTTTCATGTTTCCCTTGCACGAGTAGAAGGGATTCTGCTTGCTCGCTCTGATTTCCTCTGCCCAGAGACAAGTGCTTCGTTTCTCAGGACTGATTTCGGGGCTCCCTGGGGCGCCTGCTCTCAGGACAAGTGCGAGCAGCCAGCAAGCTCGAGGGGACATGGCTCAGAGTTTGCCCACCAAGGCACCCGGCACCTCGAGGCCGCCGCGACAGCCCCGGGGGGATTTCATACTTTTTTTTTTTTTTGTCTATTTTTAAATTGCACATCAAAACTCTACCCTACTTGCGGCGGGTCTCCGCGGGGCGGGCGCGCGGGGCCACATCTGGGAGCAGAGCCGGTCCCACCGCCCGCCCAGCCCCGCCAGGCAACGCGTTTGTGCTTTAAACCAGTGGTTGAAGGAAGAAGCACCTACAGAGGGAGGGGAGAAGCCTGGACCGTGGAGGGCACCGGGAGCGTCCCTCTGGCGAGGGCAGCGGCCCCTCGAGCTGCCGGCCTCGCCTCTCCCTCCCTGCCCAAGTTACAAAGGCATCCACGTTATGGGTCCCCAGCAAGAATGACTGCCAACTGAGGCCCTGCTGCTGATGAACAACAGCACGGCTGCATGCTGGTTTTTGCTCAGCAGGTTCCACATTTCAGTGCACTGGAGGGGAAAAAAGCCGGGGAGTTAAAGTAAAAGTACCTTCAGAGGAGATGGAGCAGCTGCTACAAGCGAGGCGCGCACAGCACTGGGCTGGGGCAGGCGATTTGCCCGGCGTGGACGCGGGCAGCGCCCGCCCGCCTGCCCTCGCTCGGCGCCTTCCCAGCTGCGGGGCCCGGAGCAAGAAAGCAAATTCTGCAGGTGTGCGCCCCAGCCCGCTTATTGCAAGAGGTAGGTGTGAACAGTGCAGAAAGACACGAATTAAAACAGCTCGTCGTTTCCTAACCACCTCGCAAACGCGCCCGGAGAGACTTCGCCTGCCCCGCGCTGCCTCTTCCCGCTGCAACCAACGCCAGGCGCAGCGCGCTGGCGCTGGGACGCGGCCGGGAGCCAGCGGGGGACACGGGAGCGCGCCCCACCGGGCTCGTCTCGCTCCAGGACATCCGTAAAGTGCGGGTGCTCGGGGCCCCCAGGCACGCGGAGCAGCCAGGCCCCTTCCCCGGGGAACGCCGCCCTGAGCTCCCCGCGAAGGTCTCCGAAGCAGCCCCAAAACCAGCGCCAGGGGCTGCGCGCGGGGGGGCAGCTCCCGGCCGACCCGACCACGCGGTGACACCGGGGCTGGGCGCGCGCCAAGCCCCCAGCCCCAGCCCTGCTCGCCCCGCAGGCAGACTTCAGCCCCTGCCGAGGGCTCTATTGCTTTGGAGACATCTGGGGAGCGGCACCGCCGAGCGCCCGCTCCCCCTGTTTGGCACGTCTGCGGCTCGGCAGGGAGACGCTGAGCGAGCCCAGCTCGCCCGAGACCCCCCCCCCCCCGTGCCACCAGAGTCACGCCGGACGAGCCGAGGGCAGAGGAGCCACGGCGGGGTGCTGCAGCGGCAGGGACCCGAAACGCAGCCGGAGGGACGGCCGCACGGCGCAGCCCGGGGGGGGCCGCGAGGCTCTGCTGGCTGCAGCGGTGAGCGAGGGCTCCGGCTCTTCCCTTACGCAGGACGGATGAGAAACGAAGCAAACCTTTCTGAACTCCCTTCCGCGTACGTTGAGGAGAAAAAGGAAAAGGGAAAACTGACCGGATGCCTTTAAAAGGATTCTGAAAGGGGTCTCAGAGGACTCGCAAATCCGTAACGCTAAGAGAGCCCCCAGTGAGATCCACGCACCCAACGTCCCCCGGCCGGGCTGGGCAGCGCCGGGGCCAGGAGCCCTCTCAGCAGCAGCACCGGGTCCTCCCTGCCAACAGCCGCCATTTCTCAACATCCAGCCCCAAATCCAGCTTGCCGCTCGCCGCTCCGAGCACGCACTCAGTCCCAGCCCAGGGCAGAGCCCAGCCTGGTGCCAGTGGCACCTACCGAGTGGTCCCAGGCACCAACAGCTTGGGAAGGAGCAGGAAAGCCACTGCCCTGCTGCTTCGGGGGTCTGGGAGGGGGAGCACAAGCTCCAGGAAAGGACCAAGGGCTCAGGAACGGGACGGCCGAGCCCAGGGAGCTGCCAGCGAGCGGCCCCGCAGCGAAGCATCACCTCCGGCCCCGCTGCCGGAGCCAAGTGCCGTAAGGAGCACGTACCGGGGCCACGAGAGCCTTTTGGGGCAAGAAGGACAAGAGCTGGCCCCAAGCACCAGCCCCCTCCGAAGCACCTCCCAGCCTGCCCCCGTCGCATCCCATCGCGCGCGGGTACATAAATTAAATTAAAGCAGCCGTTTTGGTTAGTACCTTCAAGTAGGAAAAAGGGTCCTCAAGCCCAGCGGTCAGGGCCGTTTGCTCTAATGCCCTCCAAACTCTGCAGCCCCCCCAGCCCCCCCCCGACACCGCTCTCCTTTTCTGTTGGGGCGCATCCGCGCCCCCCCCACCCCCCCCTTCCCAAACTGGCCACTTCTCACATAGTGCAAAATTCAGGAACAGAACAAGGCCATCGGCAGCGAGACCCCCGGCCGCCCCCTCCCCGCCGCCTAAGGGAGGGGAGCAGGGAGGGATCGGGGGGGTGCCCGTGTGCCCCCAGCCCCGCTCCCCGGCCAGGCACCGACCGAGCTCTCCCCGACCCGCGGCTCAGACCCAACCAGTCCGCGCCTGCCTCTCCGTCCTGGGCCAGGCTCCTGGGGCAAGGACGAGACGGACGGACGGACGGACGGACAGCCCCTCACCACTCCCGGCCACAGCAGCACGGCACAGCCTGCGCCCCCCCTCGCCGCAGGGCTCCGAGGACCGCCGGGAGCCGAGCACGGCACACCAGAGACAGCGCGGGTTTGGTCTAGCCACCAGGGGCTCGCTCCTTAACGGCCTCGGGGGAAAAAAAATGAAGATAAGAGAGGAGGGAAGGAGCCGGGCAGCGCCGAGCGGTGCCGAACCCGCTCCGGGACGCGGCACACCAGCATCAGGGATGTCCACCGCCACGCACTGCCAGCTGGGCCAGAGGTTTCCATGCGTTTACTTTATTGTTTTCAAGTTGACGAACAATACCGATAAGACCGGATCGAGTAAGGCTATTTTTTTTTTTTTCCTCCTTCTCCTTTGCATCGGAAGGGAGCTCGGACATCGCCCAGACACACGGGTCCGCACGCGACCCACCTGCACGCGCACACGCACGCGAGAACACCAAGACACAGAAAAGGAAGAGTCGTTTGTACCTGACTGGTGATGAGGTCTGTCCTATCGTATTCAAAGAAACGTTTATGTGCATAATATACAGAGGTGCAGCATTTACACATAGGATATCGTAAAGACACAGAGCTTGCTACAGATGCCTTCAAGTCCTCGGCGACGCATCCCCCTTCCCCACCCGCCCCATCTGGGGCTGGGGCTGACCCCGCTCCAGCACCGCGAGGGCGTTGGGCCGAGCGGCGCGACTCGAGGCCGGCCGGAGCCCCCCCCTGCGCCCCCGGCCTCGCGCGCCAGCAGCAGCGTACGTTACCCCGCGCCGCGCGGCTGCTCCCGCCGACGGGTCGCCCCGGGGTGGAGGGGGTGGGGGGGGGCTCGTCCTTGCTGGGGGGTTTTGCTCCTTTCGAGACGCGCCCGGTGCTGCTGAGCCCAGAAAAAGTCAGCCGGGAGAAGAGGTTTGAACAGCTCCTTGCATCCTTGGAGAGAAACAAAGAAAGAAACAAAACAAAACGAAACCAAAGAGGAAAGAAGGAAAAGAAAAAGAAAAAACCCAAACCGAACAGTCCACGTGCTCACGCCAGTATTTCGAATGGAAGGGGTCGGTTTTTTTCCTTTGGTTTCTTACTGAAGGCAAAGGTGAGAGCGGGCTTGCAGTCTGCACGGGTCGAACCCGACATTCACGGCTGGGGGGGACCCCAGGGGTCCCCCCCCGTGTGGTCCCTGTGGCGGGGGGAGAGGAGCAGCCCCGCGGGGCCCTCGCCGTGGAACTCGAATCGTTTTCAGGCTGCGGGGGGGGGCGCGGGGGGAGCCCCCCGGCCCCGCCACACAACGCAAAATAAAACAAAAAGATTGTTTCTTGGGTCTTTGCGGTTTGTTCTTCGTTTTGGTTTCTCGTTTCTGACTAATACTTTGTCTCGCGTGCTCGGGGGAACCACGCCGGGCCCGCGGTACGCACAGGAGTCGCTACGACACTCAGAGTGCTCAAAAAGCAAACACAACTTGTTCCTTTTTTTTTCCTTTTTTCTTTTTCCCTTTTTTTTTTTTTTTTCTTTTAGGAGATTTAGCTTTGTTTTTAGTGCTACTTTCAGATCTGCCAGATTCCAGCCCCGGGGACGTGGGCGGCAGGGCCAGGGACTGCGCATCTGCATCTCGCTTTTGGTCAAGGGCTCCGACTTCGTCGGGGACTGGGTCGGGGCGGGAGGGACGGGGCCGTTACATCTTCCTAAAGAAAACAAATCCAACTCGCCTGCAGCTCGGGAACAGCAACAACAACAGAAACACCAGCCTTCTCCTCCTCATCGTTAGGTTATTTTTGAACTCATTGAAGTGCCCGTCAAAGAATAAAGCCAATCGTAGCTTCCCTGGACTGCCCTCGTCAAGGAGGTTACATTCAGTGTTTGTCAGCAGTTTATATGGCTCAGTCGGACCGCAGCTCTCGCAGCCCATTTCTCTAGCAATGGCAGTGCAAATACACCTTTCGAGTTGAAATGTATTTGTGCTGTTTTTTTTTTTTTTTCCTCTCTCTCAAAACACAACTTCCCTTTGTTCACTCATTCCCTAGAAACAAACTTTTTTTTTTTTTTTTTAATTAAAAATTAAAAGATAAAACCAAAGACACTCTCTTATCCCTTCCGCTCTTGCTGCTCTCTATCCCGTGGGATGCTAAAGGGAATCCAGACTCATGCTTTAACAAAAGTGCTTATTACTTGAAGCAAGTGCTTTGGACCAAGGGGGCGGAGAGAAACTTCCTTCTGGGGGGGGGGGAGCAGAGGGACGGGTGGTCCGGGGCCTGCTTATTCCAAACCAAGATGAACAGCTTTGGGGGGAGGGGGGAGCCGAAAAAGTCGCTGCTCGGTGAGAGCTACACCAAACGGATGCCGGGCGCCGAACAGAACGCGAAGCGGGAATGGTCCAACTTTGGCATAAAGGTCCGTGGGGGGGGGCCGGGGGAGCCCCCGCTGCCGCGCCGGGCACGGGGGCACCAAGTGCCGAGGCTGGGGAGGGAGGCGGGCAGGGCAGCGGAAGTTTCCCTCCATCCCTCTTTACAATGCACTAGGGAAACCATCACGAATCTCGTTTAGCAAAATAATGCATTATTACCAAACACTTTGATTATTACTTAAATTGTCAAGCTGTGCTGTCAAATGTATACAATACAGCGTTAAAGGAGAACAAGACTGGTACCTGCAAGGAAACTGGCCGCGCTTCCCCCCCCCCCCCGCCCCCCCGTGTCCCTCCCGTGTGTTCCCAGACCCTGGATGCGCTGCTGAAACCTCATTTCGCTCCCTCCTCCTCCTCATCATCATTATTATTATTAATAAGACACAAGGGGAGGGGAGAAAAAAGTCCTCGCCGAGAGCAAAGAACGCGCACAGAAAGCATGGTGCTGCAGAGAAGAAATGGAGAAGCCCTTACGGAGATCACATTGATTGTCTCGTCATAGTTTTAGTCGTCGTGTTGAGCGAAAGGTAACTGGTAGCACGGAAAGAAGGCAAAAAGAAAAAAAAAAAAAGATTGGGTTTCTTCTCGTAAAAAAAAAAAAACACAATAACGCTCAAAAGAAAAAAAAAAAGAAGAGAGGGGAGAAGGAAAAGCAGCAAACTCCGTGTGCTCGGAGGAATTCTCTCACCCTGGCTACAGGAAAAAAGCTGCGATGGGAGCGGGACGCCGGCACCCGGCCCGCGGCAGCCCGAGCTCTGCCGCCGCCGCGCTCGGCCCGGCTCGGTGCCACCGGCACCATCGGCCACGGGTGGGCGGCTCGGCCGCGCCGTGCGCCCGGGGGAGCGCGTTAGCCCTTGAAGACGACGGCTCAGGACTTTGGACCCATTTTCCCAGCCCGCGGCGGGAGGGCGATGGCCGGCAGCAAGGAGCCAGAGAGACAAAGCGATGCCGAAATCCCTCCCGGAACGGGAACGAGCTGCAAGAGGCAAGCGCGGGCTCGACGGCCATGTAAACAAGTCTCTATTTCCAGTTCTCCTCTGTAGAATACTGAAAAGGGTCTCCGAGAAGGACCTTTTTATTCAAGTTTCGTGAGCTCTGGTTCCGAACTGAGGTATTCGGTGCAGAAAGGTTAACACTTTCTTTCAAGCCGGAGGATCGGGGCTGAGCGGGGAGGGGTCGGCCGCCGAGCCCGGCGCAGAGTGGGGGGCGAAGGAGCGAAGCCCCTGCGGGAGCAGCGCCACCGGCGGCACCCCGAGGTGCCGGCGGCGAACCGGCCCCGGGCAGGGGGGCTTGGCACCACGCCGGGGCGAGGGGCAGCTCCTCCGCGAGCCACGAAGAACAAAACGCAACCAAAAACGCGCTCGTCACCCCCAGGCCGAGACCGGCGCTTCGTATTTGGTTCGGAGGGTTTGGCTTTGGTACAAGCAAGCCGCGGTGCGACGCCGGCCCCAAGGCCCGCCGACGTCACCGCGCCCCAAACGCCCTGCCCGGATCCGCCTCTGTGCCACAACAACCGGGGACGGACGGACGGACGGAGCGACGCGCCGCGTCGGTGACCGAAACGCCTCTCCTCGCGCCGCACAGGGCTCGCGCGTCCCCGGGCCCGGTGGCCGACCGACCGAGAGAGGCGCCGGACAGACAGACAGAGGAGGCTGGAGCCTCCCCCCGAGCCTCCTCCGCGCTCCCCTCCTGCCCGGAGGAGGCTTTTTAGCCCTGTCGGCCCGTTCTCGATCTCTGCACCCCGGTCTTTGGCTTCGAACGGACTCGTGGTATGGAGGAGGAGTATTGGTTTTGCACGTGGTACTGTTACAGTAATTCGGAAGGAAAAAAAAAAATGGAAAAAAAAAATAATCCAAAACAGTGCAACATTCTCAAATGCTTCAAACCTGCATTATAAATATGATTTCTAAACTTAAAAAAGAAAACCCAAAACAAAAAACAATGATCCCACATACACGCACGCTAGTAAAACCTGCCAGGATGCTGCATTAGAAAAATAAACACAGACGTACTTAGGGTTGTGAATAAGGACTTCGAAGTGCATTTTTTTCCTTATTTAAAGGAACTAAAGGAACTAGAACTTTCAGATTTTTTTTTAGTGATTTTTGTTGTTTTTTTTTTTAAAGGTAAACGCTCATTTTTAAAGGTAAATGCTCATTTCTTTATAAATAACTCTTTTTTTTTTAAAAAAAAAAAGCAACACTGACTTTCGCATGGAAACAGCCATGCAATAGAATCATAGAACAGAACACCCTGAGTTGGATCGTCAGTCCAACTCCAACACAGAGAACGAAAACCCAAAAACGAATCGTTTCTTAGGATCCATCACTTTGCCAAGGAAAAAAAAAAAAAAAGAACAAAAAACAACAGAATCCCTAAAGTGCCTGGTGGAGGGAGGGAGGTTCCAGCAGCGCATCCGTGGCAAGCAGCCCGCGGGGTTGGGCAGCAGCACCCGTTTTTGCATAAAAATGACAGCTGCCAAAAGGATATTTTTAGTGTCCCAGGTACAGTAGATCTTGATTCAAGTGTTTGTATTGGAATCGAAGGATGAGCGTGAGAAAAGTGACTCAGAGAGAGGAGCAGTTACAGTGGCACTTGGCCAGGAGCTAGCGCCCACCCCAGCGGCTGCGAGGCCGTCCAGTTCCCGAATCCCCCCCCCAAGACCCCACCAAGAGTTCAGGCTTCCCCCTCCCGGCTGGCGGCGGCACAGGGACACCGCCACCCTCGAGGGCAGGGGACTGGGAAGATTTTGATTCGCCCCAAAAGCCGGGAGCCAAATCCCCTTCCCAGGCCACTGGATGGTCCCAACCGGCTGCTTTTTTTTTTTTTTCTTTTTTTTAATTTTGATTTTTTTTTTCTCATTTTGGTTCTCTCTGGCCGCGGAGCCAGCAGCAGCCTGGGGGCAGCGGCGCCGAGGCCGCGCAGGGATGGGAGCGTGGGGGCTCCCGGAGCAGCGCCGCCAACTGCTCGTCACGCCGACGAGCAGCTTCGGCACCGCACCGGCACTCCGGCACGAAGAGGAAGAAGCACTGAACTCTTGGTCTACCCGGCCACGCTAGAAGGCCTGCCCAGTCTTGTTCTCCTTTAAAGTGCCCTATATTTATAGAATTTCTAAATAAATATAATAAGATATTAGGTCACCCATAGTTTAAGCTACTCCGAGTAACAGCCGTCTAAGCCGATGGCATTGTGCCGGTCCTTGCTGTAGGGGCAGGTGCTGCCGTTGGGCAGGGCCCCGCAGGCCGCGGTTTTGGCTGCAATGCCGCAGTTCTTGAGGAGGTTGAAGCTGAAAGAGCTGATGGCGTCTTTAGGTGGGAAAGGCTTCATGGTGGAGAGGATAAGTGCCAGGCAGTCGGCTACGTCCTTGTTGGGAGCGCATGCCAAGGCTGGGGTATGACCTAGGGCAGAGCCAGCGGTGAAGGCGGCGCCGGCGCGAGCCAGGGCTGCTCCCCCCAGGACCCCCAGCCCACGGCCCTGCTCCTGCCCCGCGTGTGGACGGACCCACACCGCTTGGGCCTTCAACGGCTCTAGGCCGTGCTGATTTCCAGAACAAGTCTGGACCCCAAATTGGATTGCTTTGATTGGGGCGGTTTTTATCCCCTGCGCGGAGGGGCCGCAGCTTCCGTCTGTCTTCAGCTGCTTGTGGGCACCGGCAAGCCTCGCAATTTCAGCGGCTGCTTTGAAGCGTGCCAGGATCAGCAGGAGACGAATTAGAAAAGCCTCAGAGGCCCCGGCAGCAGGGCAGACGTAATGATATTGCTCACAACTTAAAGCTGTTCCAGCAGAGCAAAAACTCTGCTGGGAGAAAAAGCTTCTGGCTGCGACGACCAGCTTCTGCCAACTCGCAAGCGAGTCAACAGCTTATCAGCGGCTCAGCCAGGGCTGGTTTTGTGCCTGCCCACACCTGGCGGGTGAGACCAACAGCAACCAGAACGCGCGGGGGACCTGGGGATACTTTTACTGGGCATGATGGCATGCCAGCCTCCTCACCCAGGCCGGGAACGTGGAGCTCGGCCGCAGAAGGGATGGGAAATCCTCCCCGTGCCGGCCGAGCGCCTCGCCTGGCAGCCCCCGAGACACCTCGCAAGACCTGGCCGCCCGCGGGGAACGCTCACCTTCTTCATCCACAGCCAGCACGGTGGCACCTCTGCTGAGCAGGGCCTGGACAACGGCGGCCAGCCCGTTCCGCGCTGCGATGTGGAGCGGCCTGGGAGAGGGGAGGCAGCGGTCAGGGCGCCGAGCAGGGGCAGCGAGGCAGCAGCCGGTCCCTGGCTCCGCATGAGCGGCCAGACCGGTGGCAGGGCCGCCCGCGGCGCCGCACGCGGTGGGCCTGAAGGGCAGGCACTCCAGGCACGAGTGCCCTCAGCTCTCACCACATGCACCAAGCAATAACACGCCTCTTTCCACCGTCCCCTCTCGCCCATGCCTCACCCCCACCAGCAAAGCCCTGCTTTTTCCCCCCCACTGGTGTCAGCTGTCCAAATACTCACATCTGCAGAGCACTGTTACTTGCATTGATAAGGCCAAGGTCTTGGGTTTCCCCCAGGATCAACAAGGCACACTTTTCATGACCCTGGAAAGGAGAGCGAACTGTTTACAGCGCGTGGTCAGGAAGGCAGGGGTTGCAGGTGGGACCTGGGTGCTGTCTGAGCAGAAGGCGACTCCCTGGGATTCAGAAACGTTCTCTGAACGTGTCCTTCTGGAACGGTTTACCACTTCTGAGGGCCTGAAAAGAGAGCTGCTGTCCCCCCCACCTCCCCCTTTGCAGCACCTCCTTTTTCGCACCAGGCACCCTGATCACAAGCCTCCTGCTTCCCGCACGGACAACACCGAGCACAGAGAAGGGTCCGCAGAGAAAGTACAGACCAGTGCTACAGACTAAGGGGCTTAAAACTGGCTCAGGAGCATCTGTACAGGCCAAGACAGGCAGGCAGAGCGAGCCCAGGACCCTCGCCTCCACGCCAGCAGGGCAGGAGGCTCCCCCCATCGTGGTTTCAAAGCTGCAGGTGATGGTGACAGCACTCACAGCTGTAAGCAGACGGCTCCCTACCTTGCTGCAGGCCAGGTGAAGAGCTGTGTTCTTGTTGACATCCAGCACAGTTATATTTGCTTTTGCTTGATACAGCAGGAACTCTGAAACAAGGAGGGACAGCTGCCGTGGAGAAGGTGGAGCAGAGACCCCAGCAATGGGGAGCAGCAGCTGCGTGCTGAGGGGTAGGAGGCACAGCCCAGCTCCCAAAGGACCCAGGGACAGAAGAGTCACAGATGGGCTCACACCACACCCTGGGGAAAGCTGCTGCTCCGTCGGGGTGGCAAAAGTGCCCGGGAGAGTGCCCGCCAGCCACGTACCAACTGCTGCAGTGTGCCCATTCTCTGAAGCCATCATGAGGGGAGTCCTCCCCAGCTTGTCAGTCGTGTCCACCTCGGCTTGGTGGCGCAGCAGCAGCTGTAAACCATGGATGTTGTCTGCAAAGGCAGCAGCGTGAAGGGGTGTCCTGGGAAGACAAGAGAGCGCGTAAAGAAGAGGGCACGGCACCCACCCCAGCAGCACCGCCCAGGCCTACAGACACCAGAGTCCTCCTGTGCCACGGGAAGAGCAGGAAGAGCAGGAATTGCTTTCCTCCCCTGGACGTGGCCATTCCCTCCTGCAGCCACCCCACAGGGGCTCACACCCCAGGCAGACCCCGAGGCGGGCCGGGAAGCGCGGGTGCCGCTCTCCTGGCTGGCCACGCGCGTGGTGGGAACCCCGAGGAGAGCTGCAGGAGTCACAGCCAGCAGCACTGGGGAGAGGGGCAAGAGAGGGACGAGTCCATGCTCACCTTCCTTTGGCATCTCTGCTATTAACAATCTTGGCACCTAATGCTTCCACCAGCATTTCAGCAGTGCCGTCCTGGTTGTTAATTCTGCAGCGGGGACGAGAAGGAAAGTTAGAACGGGGCTGAGCAGCATCAGCGCGTCTGCAGCGGGAGCGAGCAGCGAGCTCCTGCGGCACGCTAGTGCAAACAGGAGCTAGTCTGGAGCTGTCTGGGTAAAACACCCTTCATCCTTCTCGAGGAAACGAGGTGCTGGTCGAGGAAATGCAGCACCGTGTCGGAGCAGCCTCGCCCGTCCCTCTGCTGTCAGCCTCCCCCCCCCTTGGCAGCTCCCTCCAGCCAAAAGCCTGCTGGCATACGAGTGGTACACAGCAGCCCTGGCCGTGCCGCACGCAGACGACGAGACGGCTGCTTTACAGCTCCCGGGGGCCCTCCAGCAGTGCAGCGACCACCTCCCTGCCACAGGGGAGCTGGGCCAAACAGGTCGCGTAACCCAGAGCTGCTGCCGCCCAGAGAAGAGGCCCTGGTAGGCAGGACAGGGTTTGGAGCTCCTCCTTCTGCAGGCTCCTGCCCGCTCAGACCCCGTAACCCCTCTCCCACGTCATCTGGGTGAGAAGAAGCCAGGGCAGGTCCCTGGCGCTACTTACACTGCACAGTGCAATGGAGTAAAGGGATTTCCTTCTAGGTACGCAAATGGATTGTGTTCAAGTAACAATTCAAGACAATCTTCATGCCCTGTGAGAAGAGAGGGACGTAAATGCATCACTGCCCAGCCTGTGACGGAGCAAGAAGGCACTGAAGGCCCCTCCAGCTCTCCCCACGACCAGAGGGAGGCCCCAGGTACCAGGGAGGTACCAGGTACCAACGCAGCAAATCCTGCAACAGGGAGCACAGGAGCTCGGGACCAGAGTGCCCAAGCTCTCCCCTGCTCCAGCACGGGCAGCAGTTCTGTTTCCTCTCTGGCAGCAAAGCTGCTGCACCTCGGGAGGTTTCTAACCCCACGCCTCCTCCTGAAGCCACGCTGCCGGCTTCCCCTCGAAGCGCTGAGACATCCCCTCACGCTGCTGCATCAGTCCCCCCAGGGCGAGGGCCGAGTAATCCTATAAATCTGCCAGTCCTGGAGGAAGCAGCATCAGCTGTTCCGTAATAGCTGTTTTCATACTTCATTCCTTTAAGGAGCTTGGCAGAGGGAGCAAAACTCCCCGCGCCCCTCCCTTGTTTGTGCTGTCTGAATTCACCAGGCTGAATTCAGCGCTGGGCTGACGGCCCCCAGAGCACTGGGGGACAGAGGGACACGCCGGCTCTTCCTGGCAGTCGTTAACCGACACGAAGGCCGAGCCGCCATCAACTTACCAGCTTGGCAGCGCCACTGGATTGCTCAGGGCACAGCCGCCACGGAGAGAGAACAACCCCCACACGCTGCCCCAACCACACCCACAGAAGACAGTTTTACTGCATCCTTCTTTACAGTGCGTGTCCCAGAACACCACAAGAGCATTTTGGTAGAGCTGCCTCCTCCCCATCAACAGCCAAAGCAGAGCAGAAGGTGGGAAGGGGCCCAGCCTGGGTCCTTACCGCTGTACGAAGCCCAGTGCATCGGTGAGTAACCGCTATAGTCCACCACAGAGTCCAGAGGGTCAGTAGAGAGGGCTGCCTGCAGCAGGGTCCTCAGGATTTCTAAGTGTCCGCATGCCGAAGCAAAGTGGATCGGGGTCCGGCCTTTGAAATCCCGACACAGAACGAAGGCATCGTGGTCCAGCAGGGCAGCCAGGCAGTCCTCACAGCCCGTCACAGCCTGTGGCCAGGAGAGAGGAGCGGGAGGTCAGACCTCCTCCTTCAACCAGTTAATGACAGAACTAGCCCCTTCTTCCACAGCTTCCTCCTCAAACACCGCACTTCAGGAAGGGAAAAGGGGCTCTTTCACCCAGGACTCTCACGGCAACGGAAACCACCTGCTTGTCCTCCAAGCAGATCCCACGCAGGAGGCCCCCAAGCAGAAGATGGAGGGCTCCGGGCACCCCCCGGGGCGCAGAGATGCACTCACCCCTCGATGCAGCGCAGTCCTTCCCCTCTTGTCCGCTGCGTCGGCCGTGGAGCCCTTCTCCAGCAGGAGGTGGACGCAGTCAACGTGGCCGTTCATGATCGCCAGCATCAGCGGGGTTCTGCACGGGGGGGGAAGAGGCAGCAGTGGGGAGAGTGGGCTTGGCAATCAGCTGGGCTGCAGCGCTGCCCTCTCCTGCCCCCCCGCCACCCCCCGCCACATCCCCGGAGAAACCCCGGCCGCACTCACTGGCCGTGGATGTCCATGACGTCGGTGATGTCCGCCCGCTCCCCGCTGTCTATCAGGAGGTGCAGGGAATCGGTGTTCCCGTTGGCAGCTGGGGAAGACGGGCGAGGAGAGGAGTCACACACACACACACACGTACGGCTGGGTTCCCTCTTCCCAGCCGCCGCCGCAAACCAAAGGAACGGGCTCGTGCTCAGCAGCCAGGCACACGTGGCCGAGCGAGCTCGTTATGAGGTTGCTAAGCTACAGCACCGATCAGCACGTGCACCGGCTGAGCTGGAAACACGTGCGTGCACAAGCCGCCGGCGTCCTCCCTCCCACCCGCTGCTGGGCCACGCTTGGACCCTTGGCTGCTGCCGGCGCATCGCAGCTCCGGCCCCGAGCATCGCCCCCAGGCGCAGCCCTGCAAGGCAGCCAGGAAAAGGGGCACCCCCGGCACCCCCGGGCTCTGGCCACGCTCCCTCATCACCCCCGGCCCCGTCTGCCCTCCGTCACCTGCGGCGTGGAGAGGGGTCCACTTCCTCTTCCTCTCCTTCACCAGGGCGGAGGCGCCGTGGCTGGTGAGCACCTCCACGCACTCCGTGGAGCCTCTCTCCGTGGCAAGGTACAGCGCCGTCCGCCCCTTGTGGTCCCGCACGTCGAGGTTCACGAGGGTTTCGGCAAGTGTCTTTAGGGCTTCACAGTGACCATTATAGGCCTGAGGACAAAGCAGGTGACATCAAAGCGGCGCCCAGGGAGGCTGCGTGCATCCAGGAGCCCCCGCCCCCGGGATGAGATCCTGATCTCCCCGCAGCCCATGCCCCCTGCTTGCACTCCCACCCCACGCAAAGTCCTTGCCCAGACACAGACAAGGGAGGTGCCTCCAAACGGCGGCAACCAGAAAGTCCCGGAAAGAGCAAGGAGTTTAAAATACAAATCAAAGGGATTTTCACCCCTGGCCTTTGGGAAAAGCCAGTCCCAGGCTGCTGCCTCCTTTCCTCCTTCGCCCCGTGCAGCTCTGACAGATGCCCAGACCCAGCCCGCGCTGCCAGGGAGCAGGCACCTCTCCAGGACACCGCGTGAACCCCAGCCCCGAGCCAAGTGCCCTCTGCAACCCTGGGGCCAGGCCAGCCGTACTTACAGCTAAGTGCAAAGGGCTGACTGGAATGGTGCTTTCCACATCCTCCAGGCAGTTAAAAGACATTTCCAGGAGCTGCAACGGCAAAACCACGAAGTCACAGGTGATCCCTGCAAACACTCAATCTTGGAGGCTTTCGCGTACGCCCTGTCCACCAGCAGGCTGCAAAAGCATCAAGGAGCAGCTCGCCGGCTCCAGAACGATCGGAACTTCAGGTCAGCACCTGCCTTAGCCTGGCTCTGGGCCCTGTACAGACAGCTGCGTCCCCGCTACCCAGAGGCCTCTCCACTACTCATATGATTTCCTATATCCACATGGCTGTAAACTTAGAGTTACAAGGCTTTTTCTGTACTGCGAGAGCTCTTCCTTGGCACAGGCCTCCAGGTTTTCTTTTAAAAGCCCAGCCTTGCTGTGTTGCCAGGGTGCAAGACATCCACACGTCCCCCTCGCCAGGTAACAAGGCTCCTTTCTCTCAGGCCCAGGTCTTTCCTCTGCGCTATTCCCAGCACAAAGTCCCCACGAGTCCCTGAGGCTTTTCATTAAACCCATTTCCCTTCTTCCTGGACAAACACTGACACTGCACTGCCTGCAACACACGCGACGACGCTGCAGGGCTGGACGAATCCCTTCTGAGGGACACTTCCCCCATCTCCTGCCAGCACAGAGGGTTTTCTCGCTTACTCACCAGCTCAAGGTTCTGCCTGTTGCCGTACGCAGCTGCATAGTGGACAGCAGTATATCCCTGCTTGTCCCGGAGGGATGGGTCAGCACCATTATCCAGCAAGAACTCTAAACAACTGCAACAAGCAAGAGAAAGGGAGATCAAGAAAATGGGGAGAGCAGAGAGGGAGAGCTGTGCAGGGCCCCCCCTCTTTGATCTGTGAGCAGACGCTGTATGAACCCCTTCAAGGCACGGAGCGCGCGCAGACCCCCAGGGGGACCTGGCAGCGGGACCAGAGCGATGGCCAGGTTTGCTCAAGAAATCAGCGGATGCTTCCTCCAACGCATCACCGCTCAAGCTCAGAGCAGGCAGAAGCGAGGTGATTTCTAGCGGGCGCATGCAGGGCCCGGGGGCAGGGTAAACGACAAACAACGGCCAGACGGGGCCGGCACCGACTCACAAGAACGCCTCCTTCAGCCTGGACTCCTTCAGCGGCTCCTCGTCAGTGTCATGGCTGTTTCCTGAATGAGTCTCTGCTCTGGAAGGTCAGGGGCCTGCATCAGTTTGCTGACCACCCCCCTCCTCTTCACAAGCCGCTGCGGGGAGGCGGCCGGGGCGCAGCAGAACATCCCCTCCCGCCTCGCACCAGCGCATCCAGCCCAGCGCTGAGACGCACTCACCTCCTGTACGTGTCCGAAGCAGCAGCATAGTGTAAGGGGGTACAGCCTTTACAGTCAGCCTCGTTAATAGTGGCTCCTGCAGTGACCAGTGTCACCGTACACTGGTAGCTGCCGTTGGCAGCTGCGTAGTGCAGTGGAGTCCTGCGAAGGGGAAAGGAGAACGGGGCTTAGGAGCACTGCTTGGCACGGGGGGAGAAACCCAACGGGCACCACAGCAGGAGCTGGGGAACCCTGCACTGGCTCGAGGCTTTGGGTCGGCTGCTCCTTTTGGAGAGCCAGAGCCCTTGGGGTGAGAGGGGAGTCCAGGAAGCAGCGTACGCAGGAGACCGAATCCAAAAAGCTCCCTGGAGGTGGTGTGCCCCCTGCTAACAAGCCTGCCCGGAGTCAGAGCTGGCATCCTCACTCCCTAAAGCCCAGCTCAGCCCCACACCTTGCTGTAAGACTTTAAACACCAAGTGCAGCAAAGGTCTTGGGAAGGTCCCAGCCCAAACCCAGCTGTTTCTGAGGCTGGAGAAATCACCTTGGCAAGGCTCCCAGCACGCTTACCTTCCAAATTTATCTCTCCTCCTCAAGTCAGCACCGCTGCTCAACAGCAAATTAAGACATTCAACGTTCCTGCAGGAGTTAGGGAGGTGAGTTAGACACAGATGAGAAGGGAGCGCAGCAGAACACAGACTCCTCCTAGTTGCAGACAAGACAGCTACACTTCTCGGGCGCGCAGCCTGGATGTGCCGAAGCTCAATTCGGTCTGTCATCTCCAGGCAGCGTAAGAGCCACAGCCATGGCTGGATGCTGCTCGTACAAAGCTCTTCCCTGCTCTCTAGTGAAATAACCCTGCCACGCTTCCTGCCTCGCCAGCCCTACCCTGCACCGCACGCAGCTCTCTGACAACCAGGCAATTACAGAGAGACATTTGCTGTGGCGTTAGCGCAGCTGACGCACTGGATTTTATGCTACAAAAAAAAAAAAATAAAAAAAAAATAGAATCTAGGATTTCTGGCTTCTGCGTCACTGCTTTGTTCCTGCTGCTGAGGCCGGGTAAGAGCGCTGCACTGCGAGGGCCGGGTCCGTCACCAGCTCCCGAGCACCGCGCAGACGAGCAGAAGCGAGGTCCTCGGGGGGACGCTGCCCCTCTGCCGTACCACTGCGGCAGCGCTCGTTTGCAACGCGCCGCGTGAAATCAAACTCCCTGGCACACAACACGAGGCATTCGCACAGCCAGCTAAACCCCCGCTGCTTTTCAGGCGACGGCTTGTGACCCCTTCACAAACAGCCAGCGTTTTAGCCCCGTCTTAAAGAAGGGTAAACAGCCACAGAGGGGAGTGGCTGGGACGAGCCACAGCAGCAGAACAGGGCCAAACGGTTTCCCTCTCCATTCCTGGCTATCAACCCGCATCCCCGCTGCCTCCCAGATCCGCACATGGCACCCAGGGGTCTGCCAGCCCCGGCTGAGCACTGCACCGGGCTGCCCGTGCCACCCGCTGCAGCGCACGGGCGGAAAGGAGGGTCAGGGCTGGGGGCAGGCAGCGACGCTCCTGCCCCAACGTGGGGCCGAAGCCCTGGGCACGGCTCACCCTCCAGAAGCAGCAGCGTGGAGGCAAGTCCTCCCAAGGTTATCAGGTGTGTTGATATCGAAGCCTGCGGACAGCACGTGCTCGTTGCTCAGCGAGGAGACGATACTGTACAACTGACCTGCGGGGCCGGAGGGGCAGGGGGTTAGGGGGCCGTGGGGGGCTCTCCCCAGTGCCCCCGCCAGCAGGGGGGCAGCCGAGCCACTCACCTGAGGAAAGTAGCTTACGACAACAGTCTGAAAATCCAAAGAGAACAGCTAAGTGCAGAGGGAACATGTCGTGGATCCCACGCCTGCCAGGGGACGAGACGGGGTCAGCGTGCATCGTTTCCGCACCCTCCAGCCCGGGGTTGGGGGGGGAGAGGGTGGAATTGTTTTCTTACCTTGCAGTGTCAGCACCATTCGTCATCAAAGTACTAATTAGCAGCTCGTGGCCATATCTAGCAGCAACGTGGAGGGGGGTATTGCCGTATTTGTCAGCACAGTCAATCTCACTGCCTGGGAAGGGAAAGCCAAAGGCTGTTGAGTGGATTCTGAATTCCAGTCCCAGGCAGCGACCCGGCTCCGAAGGGGGCTCAGGCTGCGGCGGGGAGGGACGAACAAGCAGCCCAGGCTGCTCCGACGGCTGTGTCCCATCTCAGGGACGCAGCTGCTAACTTGAGGCCATTCTGCACCGTGCAGAACTGCAAACTGCTGTCTGCGCTGGGAGCCCGCGTGTATCCTGCCAGCACGGGCATTAGATCTCCCCCCGTCCCCAAGGAGAGGATGTGGTAGCCCCCCCAGGTCCCTGGCTGAACCCCTGGGGTGCCTGCCAAGTCCGCAGCCCTCTCACAGGAATATTGCCTTTCAGGCTGGACGCAGAGCAGGCACGATCTTCGGCCCCAGCAGCTCTGACCTGGCTGGAATTTCAGTGCCCTGGTTTGCACTGCACCGCCCTTGGGAGCTCCTGCGACCTCCGCCACCCTCACCCAGCACAGTGCCCTCGGCAGCAGCCCCAAGAGCACAGAAGCGAATTTGAGGGATAATTACAGAGCTCTGAGACCCTCTGGGCAAACACCCAGGTGGAGGCAGGTGCTGAGCAGCACAGGATAAGGAGGGGGGTAGCCCAAGGCTGAAGAAGAAGCCACTCACCATTCTGAATGAGGATCTGTGAACGCGTGAACCGCCCGTGGATGGCAGCCATGTGCAAGGGGCTCTTCCCTTCCTTACTCTGCAGAGAGCAGAAGCGAGGTCACGCCGGGCTCCTGCCGCCGCCCTGAGCTCACCCCTGGGGCAGCAGGTCCCCACGCCCCCAGCCCAGGGCTCAGCCCCTCAGCACCGGACCTGAAAGTTGACGTCGGCCCCGTTGTTCACGAGGAGCTCCAGGCACAGGGCCCCATTGGTGGAGACGGCAGCAAAGTGCAGAGGGGTGAAGCCCTTCTCGTTAGGCTGATTGACGTTGGCGCCGTAATTGACCAGTTCGTTGGCCACGGCATCTTGGCCCATGTAACAGGCGATGTGAAGTGCAGTGTTACCGAAGGAGTTCGGTTCGTCGATCTGCGGGAGCAGCAAACCCAGAGGATTTGGGGATTCAGGAGGGAAAAAAAGAAAGGCAGCCAAGAAGCAGCCCGCGCTCCCAAAGCCCCCAGCACCCTCTCCCATCTCGGGGCCAGCCTGCCCCCGAGCCCCCCGCGCGCGGGGCTCACCTCCACGCCCAGCCTCAGCAGGTGACGCACAACCTCGATCTGGCCGCTGGCTGCCGCCGTGTGCAGCAGGGTGTAGCCCTTCTTGTCCTTACACATCACGTCGGCTCCCCGGGCCACCAGCAGCTTCAGAACTTCCAAATGCCCTGTTTGAGGGATGGGGGTGAGAGCCGGGGTCCCCGGGATGCGGACGCTGCGGCGCGGGAGCACCGCCAGCCTCAGAGGCGAAGCCACAGACGAGGGAGAAGAAACCAGAGCGACGCCCGCGGGGAAAACCTACCCAGAAAAGCCGCCCAGTGGATGGGCTGGCGATCCTTCTTGTCGCAAGTACTCAGGCTGGCCCCTTTGTTTAACAGCAGGTTCACCATCTGGATGAGGAAAAGCGGTGAGAGGGGCGAGGCTGCCGCTCCTCCCGCTGGCCGCGGCGAAGGCCAGACCCAGGAGGAGACCCACGCGGGACCCCGGCGCCCGAGCCCACGTCACCGACCTCGAGGTGGCCGCTGTGCACGGCGTGGTGCAGCGCCGTGCGGCCCGTGCGGTCCGCGACGTTAACAGTGCTCAGCAGGGGGATGATGGCCTCCACGCACTTGGTGGCCCGGTTGGCAGCGGCGACATGCAGAGGCGTTTGCCAATACTTGTCGCGGGCATTGACGTCTGCCGAGTGCTTCAGGAGGAGGTGAAGTGCTTTCTGGCAGGATGAGAGGAAAGCACAGCTCTCACCCAGCCCGCTGGGACCTGCGGGAGCCCCCCCGGCAAGGTGAGGGGGAGCTGCGGCTCAGCCCATCTCCTGCTTCCAGCACACGCCGAGCTGCCCGGGTCCACAACAGCCCTGAGAGCCAGAACTGAAACTGCTCCGCACGCGCACGAGCAAGGCTTCTCCCTGAAGGGAAGGGCTGGTTTGCTTTTGTGTCCCCAGTGACATCGGGGAGCCCGTGTACGGCTGCGGTTCAGCACGTTATCACAGAGAAAGGGTGAGAGAGGAAAAGACAGTGGAAAGACTCCAGGAACGAGCAGAGAGAAGGGAAAAGAGCACAGCTCAAACACCTCCTGCGCGAATCTCCCAGCCCTCACCCGGGTTGCTGCAGCCCCTTCTGGCTGCCCCCGGTGCTCCTTCCAGGCTGGAGATCAGCGCGAGGGACTCAAACGAACCAGACTCGTCCCACCCCAGCACAGCAGCGAAACGTGGCTGCACAGGGGTTGTGTGGCACAGGAGAAAGAAGTCTGATTTAACTGTAAATGAGCGCTCATCCGTGAATCTGGAGATGTAACGCACCCAGGGGGACAATAACGTAACCCGTTGACCTGTATTTTGTAATTATTTCCCCCTTTTGCTGGTAGAGGCTGCTCGCTGTAACCCCGTTTCCCTCCCGAGGGGTCGCAGGCTGCCCACCTCCAGCGACCCCGGCTCCCGGCTCGGCTCTTCCCCAAGGGCACACCGCTCCCCTGCCTGCCTGGGAGCGGCACGCCGAAGCTGCCGGGCAGCGCGTGCAGCCAGCACTCCCGGGGAGCAGGCTGCGAGGAGGAGAAGCCCTGAAGCACACGGACACTCCTGAAAAAGGCTCCCCTAGGTCAGAACCCCCGGAAGAACAGAGCGAGAGGCGGCTGCGGCGCCTCTGAGCAGGGGCTGAGGAGAAAGGAGCGCGCTCGGGCTCACAGACGGGCACTGCTCCAGCCTGACAGCCAAGCAGTCCCGGCTTGCCGAGCTCCCGCGCTCCAGCGACCCGCAGGAGCTGTCCGCACATGTTCGGAGCCCACAGCAAACGCCCTCAGTAGAGGTTTACGCTAACGTATTTCATCTCGTGCCTGCTGCCAATTAGGAGAACTCATGAAAGCAGTCGATGTGTGGTAACTTGCCCTGCTCGTAAGATCCAGGGCTTCTGATTGCCTGGCTCCAACGTGACCGCAGAGCTGCTCGCTCCCAAGTAGCTCGAAACAGGACAAAGTTAAGTGGGATGAAGTTAAGCCCTCAAAAGCTAAACGTCAGGAAATCTTTCAAACAAGATCTGTTGGAATCGGCTCCCAAGAGATGGGGCGAGAGCCCCGTCATCCCTCAAAGGAAAGTAAAGGTGGATGAGACAAAGCCCTTGGGAAAGGGGGGAACGGCAGGGAGGAGGATGCTGTGCGGAAAATCCTCACGCTAGCTCCTGAAGGATGGAGGGAAGGGAACCAAGAGGATCCTCTCCAGTTCTCGTTCTCAGCCTCTGAATTATGAGTTCATCTCTCCGCTCTAACGAGAACACCCATCCCAGCTGAAAGGAGGCCAGGTGGAAAGGGGAGAAGCATGGCCCCCTCCTCCTGCCAGCTCCTCCATGTAAGGAGCCGATGAAGCCAGAGGCACAGCGGAGGGGAACCTACCTCGTTACGAGAAGCCGCAGCGCGGTGTAATGGGGTGAGCCAGACAGTGTCCTTTGCGTTAACGTTAGCACCTGAGGAGGAACAAAAAGGAGAGGGTTGGGGAACAGAGGTGACCAACTGCCTCTGCCCCAGAGCAGGTCTGCGGCCAGCTGAGGCTCCTGCCGGGCACCAGCACCGGTTCTGCTGCAAAAAGGGACCCGCGCTGGGCTTTAGGTGAGGACCAGCCCCACGAAGCGCACGAGGAACAAGCTGCGCCCCTTGGGAGACTGTGCCAGTGCGCTGCACAGGATGCAAGGCAGAGGAAAGAGACTGCATCCCCCAGGCTGCCACTTCCCCACCGAGCCGAATAACCCTGGCAGACCCGGCACGCAGTTCTGCTCGCTGCTTTAAAGGAAAGACACTTGAGACACGCACACAAAAAAAAAAACAACCCAAACCAGAGTATTTCAGGCTGGGAGCTGTGGTCACTGTGGGCTCCGTATTAGAAAGGAAAGCTGACAGATCACTGCAATCCCCGCTCCAGATTTGTGCCTGGCACTTGGGTCCAGTGACCCCAGAAGCTCCTGCCTTCCCCTGCCGCTGAGAGCTCAACGCAGCCGCATGCAAAAATCAACACAGGGCACGGAACGGCATCTTGTGCTCCGCAAGAGGAGCTGACCATCCCCGGTCCTCTTTAACGAGACCTCAGCAGAACATTTCCCCACGTCTCCCCTTGTCGGGGCAGACAGGATCGTGCCAGCCTCGGGGTTTCCCCCACACAAGCGGCCGGGAAGGCCACGGTGCCCGGAGGCGCTGCAGGACGGCAGACGAGGAGGCTCCTGGCCGAGCCCCGCCGTGCCCAAGCACAAGGCTGGAGGGAAACGAGGGGCAGCTTTACGCCAAGGAACACGGGCGAAAACTCAGCCCAACCCCTGGGTTTTGAGCCGGCCCCTCATCGTGAGCAGCGAAAGCCCCATCTCCCCTGAGCATCCTGCTGCTCCAGGCGCCTCTGGGGCGCGCGGCCCCGCTGCAGCCTCCTCCAGCACCTTCCGACGCTGGCCACCCCGCACACATCCCCCTCCTGGCTGGGTTCCCACCTCCGCTATTTCAGCTCCACGATGCTTCCCTGTCCGAACAGACCTCCTAGGATTACAGCAACATTTCCTAATCTTTCCCTGGCCGCAACCCCACTGGCTTAATGAGGAGCACACGGTTGCTTGGATGGCGAGCAAAACCGATTGCTCTGCACCCCGAGGCGCAGAGGGGATCAGAAAGAGGCCCTAAAGGTGCCCCCAGCGCTTGAGACGAGTGCCCCGAGCCCTGGCCCTTACCTGACAGTATGAGGAGCTCGAGGATTGCAACATCTCCTAGGTAGGCAGCAGCATGCAGCGGCGTTCGTCTTTCTTGGTCCTGAGCGGGGATGCAAGGAACAAAAGGTGCGATCAGCTCTGAGGGCAGGGGAGCTTCCACAGCGCACTCCCTCCCCTACTCCAGCCTGCCCCAACAAACCCTGGGAGCACACGCAGACACCGTGGGGCACGGAAAACGGGGAAAACTGCTTAAAATTGGCAGCCTCCTCCGGACCTGCTGCCCTGCAGGACTCCACGGGTCCTCGCTCGCGACCCGAGGAGAAAGCCCGGCTCCGCTCCGACAGCGTACAGACCGACCCTGCGCTTTTATCCTCGGGCCAGCAACAAAAAAGCACTTCGAGTTACAGACAGCTCCTTCAGCTCGCTGCTGAAGGGCAGGAAGGTGCCAAAGCCCCTCTCAGATCCTAGATTGGATTAGCTGAACAAAAAACACCTTTCACTTCTGTTTACTCAGGGCTGGGCCCTGGGTAACCTCTGCCTCGAGGCATTCGGCTCAGGCTTCCCTCGGGGAACATGCCACGTCCTAAAGCCGGGAAGCAAACAAGTAGAAAGCTGGAAGAGCTCAACTCATTCGGAGTCCCAGATTTTGTGCTGGGAGAAAAAAAATAGTTGTCTGACATCGAGTTAAGAACTGTTTGGGACATGGTGGTGGTTTCATTTTTATTTTTTTTTTGCAGCAAGTCGTGCTGGCACAGCCAGGCAGGAGGATGTGAAAGTGAAACCCAGCTGGCAGGTCAGCGAACAAGCAACAACATCTCTAAACCTGCACACAAGGAGGAAATTACGCGCTAACAATCGCGGTTTTATTCCTCCAGCAGCTGCGGAGAGCCCGGCAAAACAATCCCCACGCTCTCTCCTCCCAAGAGAGGATGGAGAGCTGCCCGGTCCCTAACCCGAGCAGTCATGGAAGAAAAATCCTCGCGCTATCTCGTGTGTTAAGCTCAGATAGGATCTAATCGCCAGCCTGGCACGGCGGCAGCAGCGCGGCGCTGCCCTTACCTCCTCGTGACACCGGCCGGCGCAGCGCCGGCCCTGGAGCTCACCGACAGAGCCACGCGGATCGGGGTGCGCCGACCCGAGCAGCAAAGCAGGCGGGCACGGGCTGAAGAGCCGGCGGCTGCCGCAGCCCAGCCGGGAGCGAGGCGCCGAACCGGGACAGGCCCGGTGAACCGGGACAGGCCCGGTGAACCGGGACAGACGGCTCCCACGCAGAGCTCGCGGCTCGGCCCGGCTTTTGGGCTGAGAGCGCAGCGCCTGCTGGCCGGCAGCGGTCCAACTGTGCCACCGTGCCACCGAGACGCGGGGTCCTGGTGCGGCCGGGGCCGGCGAACCCACCTTGCGGCAGGCCGCGCTCCTTATCCGCCCGCCTGCCGCTGCTCGTTAGCGGGAAGCCTGCGAAGCAGGTCGAGGGGACGCACGCTAACAAGGCAGGTGGGAACGTCCTCCCTGCTCCCGAGCCTGGCCTTGTTCCGATAAACCACGCTCATCGTCACCAGCCTGCGGCGGCCGCGCTTCGGTGCCAGCCCGGCTGCTGGCCAGGACCTGGTGGGACTCGTCCCGGTGGCCACCGCGTGGGGAAGCAGCAGGGCGCATCGTGAGGGGTCCTGCCACCGGCCCCCCCCCAAGGACGCACTGCGCCCGTGGGAACGAGCGTGGAAACCACCCCCAGGCGCCAGGCTCGAGACAAACAACGCCTCCCGACACCCACGAGGCTCGGTCCGCTTTGCTGACCGGCTCCAATCCTCCTTTCCCCTCTGGGCAGCCTTATCGTGAGGCAGAGCTCCTGCATCCACACCGAACAATTTGGGGCTGCTGTCCCAAAGGAGAAAAAGGTAAACTCGCAGCGTGACAGGGCTGGGCCTCCACGGAGCCCTCCCACACGCCCCACACCGCTTCCCAGCAAAGCTCTGCGCTGCAGAAGGCTTCAGGATGCTCTTGGGGTCTCCTGGGGAAGTACGGGAGCGCCGTTCTTCCACACAACCCATCGTACAGATGGCAAGATCGAGGCAAGGGGACAAAGCTGCAAAGCAAACGGCAGCCGGGCAAGCAGCAGAACGTGAAATCTTTGCTTCGAAGCCCCGGCTCTGACCATCCTTGCAAAAAGAGCCCACCCCGACAGGGTGCAAGCCTCCTTTGCGCAGCTTGTGCCCTCCCGTCTGGCTGAAGAACCGTTCCGCCGGGGGAAGGACGGGGAGAGGCAGCGGGGTGCAGGAGGGCGGCGAAGCACAGACAGCACGGCCGGGCAGCACTCACCAGTACGTTGATATTCTCCTTCTGATTCAGCAGCGACCGCACCTCCTCTACATCGCGGTTGAAGATGGCTTGGACCAGAGGAGGCTGCAAAGAGAAAGGCGAGCAGGTGGTGAAGGTGGCAGCGCGTGGAGGATGCGGCCGGGACGGGAGCTGGCCGGCCTCCGCCTGCTGCTGCCCGGGAGGGGCCCGGCGGCCGCATCCAGCACCCCTCCGGCGGCTGTGGCAGGATGCAGCTCCGACGGGCACACTTCGCCTTCTGCGTTTCGTTTTAAGCAAACGAGAAGTCGCTGCTCCTAAAATGACTCGGACGAACTGACGGGGATTTAATGTCGACGGGGAACGCGGAGGGGAGGGAGGCTGCAGCCAGAGCCGGCACAGCGAGGACGGCACCGGTATTTCCACCACCGGGAAGCCAGCACGCATGGTCCCAAGACCCCTTGGCTCGCTCCTGCACCACAGAGGTCGCTGAAAACATAACACGGGCTACGCGAGGAGCGGGATTAAGTCCTTAGTGGCTCAGCCAGCACCGGGGACCGGTTTTCAAGCCAGCAAAGGTAGTTTTCACAACATGGATGGCTGTTGGTTGGGGAAACAGGTCAAGGGATTGCTAGGAAAGCCTCCCCGCTACCGGAGCCCAAGGAGCGGCACCGATTGCAGAGCCAGCGTCCCATCCACGGCCTCCAGCAGCGTGCCCACGGCGCAGCTCAGCGCCCGTGCTGCAGAACCCACCACACAGCAGCGCCCGGGCACTGGGGCCCCAGTCCCGCTCACAGCCTCGGCCACAGCCGGGGAACCTTTCCTCTGAGCAGGCTGAAGCCCCCTGGTGCCAGCCAGGTCTTCGCAGACCGCAGTCAGGCTTCCCGAGACGCAGCTACGCGATGCCTCACGCTCTCCTGCGGAAGACCTCGTATTTATTGCCTCTCTCCTATCTTTTGAGAAACACCTGCAACGCTACGTTGGCTCCGACGGCAGAAAGAGCCTGGCGGAGCCAAGCCTGGAGCTTATCCTGTTTGCTGCTGCTCACATCTCCGAGAAGTCACCTGGCAGGCCCCGGCAAAAAGGACAGGCAGAGCTCCAGCCAAACTCCTACCAAGCAGCGCCGTGGGCTGCAGAACCGGCATCCCGAGCAGCCAGCACCTCCCGCCGTGTCCCCGGGCATGCGGGGTGCTGCCCGAGCATCACCCGAGAAGCCAGCACCCGGTTCTCATCCCACAGCCCTAAGAACGATGCCGTGACACCCCAAACTCTGCGGGGCAGAGGCCGCTGCAGACCCACGCGGGGCTTGGCGCCCACCATCGCTGCCCGGCCGGACACCTCCCCGCGGCCCCCTGCTGCTGCCGCCCCTCGCCCCGCGACACGCAGCAAGCGGCCGCCGCTGGCACCCCGTCTGCAGCCCCAGCACCCGAACCGGGGAGCCCTGCCCGTCGCAGCCCGCCGGGGGAACGCCGCCGTCGTTCTCCGCTCGCCCCGGCGGCCCGGCCAGCCTCGCGCCGCCCGCTCACGGCACCATCACAGCGACAGCGGTTAAACACGGGGAACACATCCCGGGTCAGAGGGAACGCGTGAGTCATCCCCCTGGAATGCAGCAGACTCAGCATCACCCATTAGACATTAAAAAAATAAAAAAGAATATATATATATTTTTTTTTTTTTTAAAAAAACGAGGAAAGATTCGCGGACGGTAATTACGCCCCGAGCACTTCGGCGGCGCGCGGCTTGCAGCAGCGCTGGCTCTGACACACCCACCCACCCTTCACAAGGCGACCTGAACGGTTGGGTTACCGACAAAAAAAAAAATATAAAGTTCTATTTAAACCGCGACCAATGCCCCGGCCCTCCTGCAGCCGCCAGGCGAGGTCTCGACGCCGGCGGATTAACGCCGCCACCGGGGCGAGCGGCAGGCGCCGGGGGCCCCCCCCGAGCCCGAACGGAGCCGGTTGGAGGCAAAACCGTGCGGGAGAGGCGGGCTCCGGGGGCCGGGCCCGGGGAACCGGGGACGAGCCCCGGGTGCGGGGGGCTCGGGGCCCAGCGCCGGTACCGGGCCGGGCCGCGGGCGAGGGCCACGTGCGGGCGCTGAGGGCACGGGGAGGAGCCCCCGGTACCGGCGCCGTGCCCCGCGGCCCCGGGCCGGGCTCCTCGGAGCCGGGTCCCGGCTGCAGGAGCCCGGGCGGCCCGGTCCTTACCGGGGCTCCGCGCCGCAGGGCGGGCTGCCGAGCGCGGGGCCCGGCGGTGCGGGAGGAGCGCGGCGGGGCCCCGCACCGGGCCGGGCCGGGCCCCGCAGGTGGGAGGGGGCCGGGGGGGGGGGGGGGGGGGCTCCGCGGTGGGGCCGGGAACCGGGCCCCGGGGCCCGCGGCCTGGGGCGGCGGCCGGGGCCGGTGCGGCGCGCGGTAGGCCGCGCATCCCCGGGCTCGCGTAGCGGCGCGGCCGGGCGGGGCGCGGCGCGGGGCGGGCGGGCGCGGCGGCGGTACCTGGTCCGTGATGCTGAGAATCCCCATCTCGGGGCCGCCCTCAGCGCCCAGCTCCCGGCATCGGGCTCCGGCCGCGGCGGCTCCGCTCGGGCGGTTGGCGGGGCGGGGAGCGCCTGAGCCCGCCCACCGCCGAGGGAGCGGCCGCCGCCGGGCCGCAGCGCCGCCGCCGGCCGGCAGCACCGACAGCGGGACCGGGGGGGGCGGCGGGACGGGGCCCGGCGGGCGGCTGAGGGGCGCCGAGGCCCGGAGCCCCCGCGGCGAGGCCGGGCCGGGGGGGGGGTTGTGTCCCACCAGGCGCCGCCGCCGCCGGTGCGTCCTCGGGGGGCTGAGGGGGGGTCCCGCCATAGCAAACGGGCTCAGCCCGGTGTTCCCCCGGGACTGGGAAGGCCCCGTGGGGTGAGCAGCACGGAGGGGACCGGCGGCTGCCACCGCCGGGTGCAGGGAGGACGCGGGAACCCGGGGAGTTTGTCTTGGCGTCGTCTTCCCCGGCCCGGTGGCCCCGAGCCAGCCCACGGACACCCCAAGTCTCCGTCTGCCTCCCGGTTGGCGGCTCGTGGTGGTTTCACTACTGCAAGCCAGGCGCCGGTGGCTCCCGCACAGGGCACGGTGGCTTCTCACGTTGACTTTCCCTGCAGACACCGCTGCTCCTCTGGGGTCAAAATCTGGTCTGTGGCTTCCACATCAAGAGGGCTGGATGTGCGGGCAGCAGGCAAGCAGCACGCTGTGTTGCAAAGCCTTTGGAGTGAGCTGCAGTGGATCGAAGGCTTGCAGGGGAGTTGCTGGTAGGAACTGTGCTCTCTCTGTCTCCAGTTCCCAGAGTAAAACCACCTGGAGCAGCCTCTCCAGGGCAGTAGCCCCCAAATACGTTTGATCACTGCCTGCAAGGCCCCTAATTGGTAATTAGGGGCTGATTGTGTCAACAGGTGCTCTGCAAACCTTTTCTGCTGCTGCATTAATCACTGAGCCATGCCCCGTGCTCTGAACTGACTGGTCCATTACAAAGGCAGCTCTGCTTCTTCCATCACAAAGTGCTAAAACCCCGCTGAGATCTCATTGCCTGCAGCAGCAGGTGAGCACCCTGAGGTGCAGCCCTTGCTCCCGAAACGCGGTGCCTGGAGAGCAGCCACGCACAGGGCCTGCTCTCTCCATCCATATCCCTGCAGCGCCGTGGCACCGCTCACCCGCTGCCGTTTTCACCGCTGCTCTTTGTGCCCCGTGCCTGCAACCACTGGGGCAAAGCAAAACTCATCCCACTGCGGGCTTGGTGACCTGCCTAAGCATCAGCCCTAAAGCGAGGATTGTGTCCAACATCCCCGTTTTGCACCACACCTGGGGCAGCACAGCCAGCGGCTCTGTGCCATCGCACGGGGACACAGCTCTGTGGTGCTGGCCAGGCTCCATCCTGCCCGCCCTGGTGCTCTTCTGGGAGCGCCTGGGGCCTCTCCCTGAGGCAGCCAGGAGAACAGCTCCTGCTCCCCGAAGCAGGCGGAAGCAGCACAGCTCCTGCTCCCGGGAGCAGCACGGAGCCGTGTCGGTGGCCTGCACCCACCCCGAACACAGCTTTGAGGGACGGGAACCCGGGTGCCGCTCGCTGAGCCGGACCCCGCGGTTCCGCAGGCGCCGGGCGCTCCTTTCGCTGCGCCTGGGAGAGCAGCGGGGGCACCGCGGGGAGCCCGAAATAACCCCGGGGACGGAATTAGGCGGCCGGCCACGGGGGCCCCGGTCGCGTGACTGCTGTGGCAGCTCGGCGCGGGCCCGGGGGAGCCGAGTTCGGAGGAGGAGGAGCCGCGGGGGGCTGCTGACCGCGGCGGGGCTATTTTTGGGTGCGCTGGCCCCGCCGGTGGCCAGGTGCTCCCCGACCAAGGTGAAATGGCCGCGGGCAGCAGCTGCTGACATTTCCCCCGGCGAAAAACGAGCCCGGGCGGCGGCGGGGCTGACGTCGGCCGGGGAGGCGCCCGCTGCCCGCAGCCCCCGGTGCCCCCGGGCCCTCCCCCGGCCCCCCTCGGGGGGCGGCGAGGAGCTCCCGGGCCCCGCGGGGCGGCCTCGGGGCGGGGCGGGGGGGTCCCGGCCGGGACTACAGCTCCCAGCGCCCCCCGCGCGGGGCGGGACTACAGCTCCCGTCGTGCCCCGCGCGGGAGGCGTCGCCGCCGCCCCGCCCCGCCGGGCCGTGACGCGCGCGGGCTCTATGGCGACGCGGTGACGTCACGGGCGGGGGTGAGAGGTCACGGAGGCGGCGGCGCCGGTGCGAGGGCAGCGGAGCCGCGTCCCGGCCCCGGTCATGGCGGCCCGGCGGCTCCGCGGCGCCCTCCAGCTCGGGGCGCGGCACCGGCTGCGGGCCGCGGCGGCCCCGCCCGGCAGGTGAGCGCCGGGCACCGGAGCCGCGGGAGCCCCGGCGGTGACCTCGGGGGCGGGGGCGGCGGGGAACGATCGCGGCGCGGAGGGCAACCGGGGCGGGCAGCGGGAGCCGCGGGGCTGGAGGGCACCCGGGGGGGCGGGGGCGCCGGAGGGGAGCCGGGGCGGGAGCGGGACCGGGATCGGGACCGGGCCCCACCGGCACGGGGCGGTCGGCACCGGGGGAGGCCCCCGCGCGGCGGCAGCCCCGCTCCGGGCACCCTGCGGGGCGGTGGAGGTCACCGGGGGCCGGGGGCGCCGCTGGCCCGGCCCCACCGGGAGGTGCTCCCGGGGCCGGGGCGGGGCCGGGAGCCCCCCGCCGGGCCCGACCTTGGGGCAGCGCCGCCCGCGGGGCCGCGTCCCGGCGGCGGGTGCCAGGCCCGGGCTGGTGCCAGCGTCTGGGGCCGCCCCGGTGGCCGCTCCCGGTGGCTTGACCTCAGGCCACCCCGCACCGGCCCCGCTGACCTCCGCGCCCAGCCCGCCGGCACCGGGGCCGCCACCGGGAGGAAACGGCGGCTCCCGCGAGCCCGGCTGGGTGCTGCACCGCCGCCGGCCGTGTCCGTGCCCCGCCGCCGGTGTGGGTGCCGCGCAGGTGAGCCCCGGGCCGGCGCAGCACCGGGCGGTGCGAGCGAGCGGCGGGCACGGCCCCCGAGCTGCCGGCTATTCTGGGAGCTCGGGGGCTGCCAGGCGCCGCGGGTGACTCTCCTTGGCGCAGGAATGTCCCGCGGCTCCCGGGGGGGAAGCGGCGGGACCTTTCCTCCCTCGGCTGCCGGTCCTGGGGGAGAGCTGGCGTGCCCCGCTGGCGGGCACGGCTAAAAATACCTGCGCTGCCCCGCGGGCGCTGGAGCGTCTCCAGGTGCGGCCGGCGCTGACCCCGCGGCTCCGCCGTGCCCGGGGAGGGGTCGCGGTGCCCGCCTGCCGCCGCGGTGCCCGCCCGGTGTGCGGAGGGGCTCGGGCCGGCTGCTGGAAGCCCAGGGAGCGGACGGCAGCGCCGCGGGAGGACCCTGCTGCTGTACCGGCGGCGAGACGCCGCGCCCGGGATCCCGCTGCTGGCAGGGCTCGGCCTGTCCCCGGGAAGCCGGGAGCGTCGCCTCCCTTCGCACCGGGCGGCGCGGGCACTGGCTGCAGCGCCCCGAGGGATGCAGCGGGGCCGGGGAGGGGGGGACACGGAGAAGCTCCGGGCTGAGCCGGGCTCTGCGCCGCCTCCGGTCCCGTGGCGAAGGGCTCGGGAGGGGCAGCGGGGGGTAACGGGCAGTTGTCCCCGCTTCGCTGGTCCGGATTAGGTGTCCCCGAGGTCAGGTTTCCCCTGCCTTCCTTCTCTTACGCAAGAGCGGCTCTGGCAGCAGCCCCGGACTCCGCGCTCGGACTTCCCCGGCCTCACCCCGCTGCCCTGGGGTGGCAGGGATGGGGTCGGCCCTGGGTCCCCGCCTCACCCCGCCTCCCCTCACGCACCTTTGGGGCTGCTCCCACCCGGGGGGGGCACGGGCGGCTCAGGACAGTGCCCGGCGTCCCGGGAGGGGCTGCCCCGTGCCGCTTCCCCGCCTAACACCCGTCTCCTGCCCAGGCACGCGGCCCTGTGCGGCCTCCGGCTCGGCCGGCCGGCGAGCGGCACCGAGGGGGAGCCGCGGCGCCAGCCCAGCCGCTCCTTCCTCAACCTCGCCGGGTCCTTCACCAACAAGCGGAAGGAGTACTCGGAGCGGCGCATCATCGGGTAGGTGGCTGCGGAGGCCCCGCGGGGCGCGCGGCCCAGCCCCCCCCCCCGCCCGGCTGCAGCGCCCGCTCTGCCCGCAGGTACTCCATGCAGGAGATGTACGACGTGGTCTCCAACGTGGAGGACTACAAGAACTTCGTGCCCTGGTGCAAGAAGTCGGTGGTGGTCTCCAAGCGGTCCGGCCACGTCAAGGCCCAGCTGGAGGTGGGCTTCCCGCCCGTGCTGGAGCGCTACACCTCCATCGTCACCCTCGTCCGCCCCCACCTCGTCAAGGTGAGCGTGGCCACGGCGCCCCCCCCTCCGGCCCGGCCCCTGCCCCAGCCCCCCTGACCGGCTGCTCCCCCCCTCCCAGGCTGTCTGCACGGACGGGCGCCTCTTCAACCACCTGGAGACCAACTGGCGCTTCAGCCCCGGCATCCCCGGCTACCCCCGCACCAGCACCGTGGATTTCTCGGTAAGACCCCGCTCCAGAGGGGCCTGGGGGGGCGGTGCCCGCTGCCGGGACCCGTCCCCGTGCCCCCCGCCGGGCACTCACGCTGCTTGCTCTGCTCCCCAGATCTCCTTCGAGTTTCGCTCCCTGCTGCACTCCCAGCTGGCCACTGTCTTCTTCGACGAGGTGGTCAAGCAGATGGTGGCAGCCTTCGAGCGCCGGGCGGCCAAGAACTTCGGTCCCGAGACCCGCATCCCCCGCGAGCTCATGTTCCACGAGGTCCACCAGACGTGAGGGCAGCCCGGCTGCTGCGGACTGCGCCAGGGCCCCGGGGCCGCTCGCCCTGCCCACCCTCTTAAATATTTATTTGAGTGCATCTTTGCTGCCGTTGCCTCGACTTCCCTCCCAGCCTCAGGGGCGAGAGGCGATGCTCCTGCAAGCGCGGGGGCCGCTGTGAGCCCCCCCCGGTCCCATCTCAACACCAGGGGAGCTGCGGCCCAGGGCCAGCCTCCCCCTGGTTGTGTAGCTGATTTTGGTTTTAAGTTTTGTTTTGTTTTACTTCTTGGGAGCTTTTTTTTTTTTTTTTTTAAAAAAAGAGAGAACTCTTTTGTTCCTCCTAACTCCTCTGCAAGGCCAGAGGGTCCCAACCCCTCTGCAGGGGTGGAGGAGCTCCTGGGGCAGCTCTGCCCGCGCCCTGCGGAGGAGAAAGGTTGGTGCTGGCGGCGGGGGGGGGCCCAGCTGGGTCCTGCTGGGGAACACCAGGGGCCAGGGCTTGCCGGGGGGAGGTGGGAGGAGGGGGGGGCCGCCTACCAGGGACCCCCCTGCCCATCCCCTGGCTCTTCAGGAACAAAAGGGAAGGAGAACGGTGCAGAGAGAGGAGGCAGCGGCTGGAGCAGAGCTGCTGCCGGCCCCTCGCCTGCAGCCGCCACAGGGGGGGGGGCTCCCCAGCACGGCCCCCCCCCCGGGTCCGCAGGGAGCGGAGCCGAGCCCCCGGCAGCGCCCGCGCCACCGCCAGACCCGACATCGCACATTTGCACAAGTCGCACGCACAGCGGGGGGGGGGGACGGGACGGGGGGGGCTTGCTCAGAACTTGCCCCCCCTCCCCTCCCCCTCCTCCCCCAGCCCCTCGCAGCCCCAGCACCTGCCCCAGGGACCAGGATGGCCCCGGCCCGAGGCACCCCCTAACCCCCCCCCCCCCCGAGCTTCCCTTACTTTCAGTGTGGAGGATCCAGCGCCAGCAGGCCCTGACACCCACTGGGGGGGGGGGGCACCCACCAGGGGCCCCCTGAGCCACCCCCACAACCCCAGGCTCTTCCCCCCTCCCCCCCCCCAGTTCCATCCCCCCCCCCCAAGGGGATCGTGGCCTTGCTGCCCGAGGAAGGACTTCTACATGCCAATAAAGAGCATTTTCCAAGGGTGAGCCCGGCCTCCTGGTCTTCATTTAGGGGCTGGGAGGGGAGCACTGGGGGAGGGAGTCATGCACCGAGACCCCCCCCGCCCCCCAGACCCTGAACCAGGCTCCTGCCTGGCACCACAAGCCCCCTGCTGCTGGCTTGCAGCGCTTCTGGGGGGCCAAGCGCCACCGCGCCGGCCCCAGCAGAGACAAATGGGGGCCAGGGACCCACAAAGTGGGGGGGGAGCAGCTCTGACCCCCCCCCAGCCCTACAGGAACAGCCCCGGGGTCAGGGTGCTGCACCCAGCAGGACGGCTGGCGGGCAGCAGCTAGGGCTTTGTTAATAAAAACATTTATTTTGCATTTTTTTGTTGTTTGTACAGAACCGCCCAAAGCCTGCGGTGGGCCGGGGCTGGGCCGGCACAGGGAAGGGGGGGGGCCCAGCTCCGGCTCCGGGGGCATCGGACGCAGGGATTCACACAAACACGGGGGGGGGGCACGGGCCGGGGAGGAGTGTATCGAGGCCTTGCCAGGGAGAAAGGGGGGGGCTGAGACATTCGTTCTTCACCAGTTGCCCCGAGGGCTTGAGCCCCAGTGGGGGTTGTGGACAGGAGTCTGGACTGAACCCCTCTCGGGGGGCACGGGGTGGGGTTGGGGGGGCGTTAAATGGCTGCGGTGGGGCAGCCCCAAGGCGCCAGCCCCCCCAGCAGCGGGGAGCCCGGGGGCTCCGTGTGCGTGGCGCTGGCCCAGGGCAGAGCCAACGAGGGGCGGCAGCCAGGAGGCTGGGGGGGGTCCGGGCCCAGAGGGGGGGGGGCCCTGTGCCAGGGCAGGGAGGGGGCACAGGGCGGGTGGGACCCCCGGGGCTGCCTCTGCCGCCCCGCAGCCAGAGCGGGGTTCAGTGCCGAGTCCGTCCCGGGCCCGGAGGCGTCCCGGGGGAGCAGCGAGCGCGGCCCTGTCCCCGTCCCTTCTTTACCCAGACTTGTAGCCCACGAGCTGCATCAGGCCCTTGGTGCTCATGGACTTGGGCCGCTCCAGGGGGAAGCCCAGCGCCCGGCTCCAGATGAGCTGCGAGAGGACGCCCAGGGCGCGGGAGACCCCGAAGAGCACCGTGTAGTACTTCATCTCCTTCATGCCGTAGTACTGCAGGGGGAGAGCGGCGTTAGGGTCGGGCCGTGGGGGGGCGAGAGGGGAGCTTTTGGGGCAGGCCCAGCCCGAGGCTCACCTGCAGCAGGACCCCGCTGTGAGCGTCCACGTTGGGCCAGGGGTTCTTGGCCTTGCCCTGCTCCAGCAGCACGTTGGGGACGATCTTATAGAGCTGGGCCACCAGCTTGAACATGGGGTCCTTGGGCAGGTGCTTGAGGGCGAACTCCCGCTGGCAGGTGTAGCGGGGATCCGTCTTCCGCAGCACGGCGTGCCCGTAGCCTGGCACCACCTGCAAGGAGCGGGTCAGAGCCTGGCGCGGCCCCGGCCCCTCGCCCCGGCCGGGCCGCACTCACCCTGCCCGAGTTGAGCGTGTTCCAGATGAAGTCCCGCAGCTTCTCGTCCGACACCTCCTGGCCCAGCTCCTTCTGCAGGTCGGTGAGCCACAGCAGCACCTCCTGGGGGCACGGACAGCGGTCAGGGGGGGGAGAATGGCGGCACACAGACAGGCAGACAGACACGCAGACACACGCAGGGCTTCCCACCTGGTTGGCGAGGCCGTGCAGGGGCCCGGCCAGCCCGTTCATGGCGGCGGCGAAGGCGAGGTACGGGTCCGAGAGCGCGCTGCCGACCAGGTGGCTGGTGTGGGCGCTCACGTTTCCCCCTTCGTGGTCACTGCACCAGAGGCGAGGGGCTGCATTAGGTCTCCCACACCCCCACCGAGGGTCCCCACAGACAGAGGAACGCCTCCACAGCATTTTGGGGGGAGCAACAACCCCTCCCACCATGCTCCCAGCCCAGCGCAGCCCTGCCCCAGGGCTCTGAACCATGCACCCGGTGCCGCCCAGAGTGGCCCGGGCACATCCCAGGACCTTGCCCCGTCCCTGGCCCCAGGGCAGGGCCAAGTCCCCGCCTGCTCCTTCCCCTGCCGCTCCCCGGCCCCGTACCTGTGGATGGTGAGGTAGAGCCGCATCAGCTCGATGAACTGGGGGTCGGTGTAGCCCAGCATGTTGGTGAAGTTGTGGGACCAGTCAAGGTTGGGGTCGATGGCCCCGATGCTGCTGCCCTCACGGTACAGGTTGCGGTAAATCTTGGCGGCGACGCAAGGCAGCTTGGCGATCAGGTCCATGGCGTCCTCGTAGACAAACTGGGACAGACGGCGGTGAGACGGAGCTGGGGAACCGCGAGCCGCCACCCCCCGGTACCGCACCGAGGCCCCCGGCCCCCCCGTACCTCCCAGTACTTGACCCGGTTGATGCCCTCAGCGTAGGCGCGGGCGAACTTGCTCTCGCTGTTGAGGGCAGTGATGGCGGCGCTGAGCTGGGACATGGGGTGCAGGTTGGTGGGGAAGTTGTCCAGCATCGTCACCACGTGGGAGGGCAGCGCGGCGCGCTTGGCCCACTCGCGGGACACCCAGCTCACCTGCGGGGAAAGGGCGCTGAGCCAGCGGGCTGGGGGGCTGCCGGCCCCCCCCCCGGGGCCCCAGCACGTTACCTGCTCCTGGGTGGGCACCTCTCCCGTCACCAGCAGCCAGAAGAGCCCCTCGGGCAACGGCTCCTCGCCCCCCGCTGCTTTGGGCAGCAGCTTCTGGCACTCGGGGATGCTGTACCCGCGGAAGCGGATGCCCTGAAAGAGCCCAGAGCAAGCGTCGGCTGCTGCAGCGACACCCGTGTGAGGCAGACACCCGAGCAGGGCGGAACCCTACCTCATCGGGATCCAGCACGGAGGTCTCGTATATCAGCCCCTTCATGCCCCTCATCCCGCCGTACACCTGGGGGAGGGCGGAGGGAGGAGGTTACCCGCGGTGGTGCAGCCCGGCGGCCCCAGCGCGGCAGGCCGCGGCCGCCCCCGCTCACCATGTCCACCGTGATCTGCCCGATGGCCGTGCTACCGTGCTGCTGCCTGAAGTTCTTGATTTTCGCTTGCTCCTTGGGGATCATGTTTGCAAGGACGTCTTTCAGGTTCTGGGCAAGGGGAGGGAACCGTGAGCCCCGGAGCCCGTAGGGGGGCCGACCACACGCCCCCCCCCCCCCATCCGGCGCCAGGAAGGGGTGACGGCCGCGGGGGCTGCTCTTACCGTGGCAGCGCTGGCGTGACGGGCGGCGAAGAGGACGCACGGTGCATTCTGCGGGAGAGCAGACACAGGGGCTGAGTTACCCTGGGTCCTGAGCGCCCGGGGTCCGCCCCATTCCGGGCAGGGGTTCAGCCAGGCGAGCAGCCCCGGTCCCGGAGCGCGCCCCGGCCCCGGCTCTCGGTAGCAGAGCGCAGCTCCTGCGGCAGGAGGAGCCCTGTGACTCCGGGAGATGGAGATCTCCCGTCTCACAAGGACGCTGCGCCCTGCAGCCGCCGGCTTCCCCGCCCACCCGCGCCGAGATCAGACCCAGCAGGTTCAGCCAGGCACCGGGGGGAGGCCGGCGCGGGGCCTCCCCTCCTCGCCTCGCTCATGCACATCACGTACGCGTACGGCCCCGCTGCAGAGCGGGCTCCGCGCCCTGCCGCCGCCATCCGCCTCTCGCTTCCTTCTCCCGGCACAGCGGAAGCGGCGGCACGTGGGAGCCGGTGCTGCCGGCAGAGCCGAGCCAGGCCGACATTACCGCAGGTTTCCTGTGCGGGGGCTCGGCGTGGTGTGTCCCCCCCCCTTTCTCCCCCCCCCCCGCCAGCTCGGCCGGCATCCAGGGAAAACCAAGCTTTGTTCCTTGCCCGCGCGCTCCCAACCGTGGGGACTCCGGCCCGGCAGGAACGCCCTGACGCAGCCCGGCAGCGCCTCGTCCCCGGGCCGCCCTCGCCGCACCCTGCCCGCGGCGGGGACACCGGGGACACCGCGCCCGACCCACGGCCGCCCCCGGGCCCTGGAGCTGCCTGCCCGCAGCAGCCCTCCAAGCAGGGGTGCCCCTGCCCTGGGGAGGCCCCAGTGACCCCTCCGGGTCTCCCGACAGGACGGGGGGCGTTCAGACCCACCGTGGCGCCCAGGGCAGCCCCCAGGCTCCGCGGCCGGGACCCCCGTGCAGAGGGGGCCGGGTGCGGGGGCTCAGGGCGGGCTCTGCGCCCTGCATAACCCCAGGGCCCAGCCCCAGCGGCACGGGGCCGGGCAGGTTTGCAGCTCTGGGCCTGGGCCAGGCCCCCCCCGGCACGGGGCCAGGCCCCCCCCCCGGTGCGGGGCCGCTGCAGCAGAGGCAGATCATGACTCGCTTTTTCCACTGGCTCCCGGGGGGACCCGGAGGGGCTCAGTGCCGCACCGAACCCCACATCCCGCGGCCCCAAGCCCCTCAGAAGCCCCCCCAGCCGGAGGGGGGGGCCCAGCCCCCCCAGCACGGCTCGAGCCGCCCTGCACGGCTGCGCGAGGCAGCTGCAGGAACAGGCGGCACCCGAGAAGGGAAAATGCCGACGGGAACAATAGAGGCAGAACGAAGCCCAAGGTCAGGGCGGCTGCTGCGGGGCTCTCGCTCAGCCCCCTTGCAGGGAACGCGCCCGGCCCTCAGCCCCCCCCCGGCCCGGGGAACCCACGGGACAGCCCCGGGCACCCCCACGGGACACGCAGCCCCCCTGCAGGCTTTTAGGGCTGAATCTGCAGGACCGCACCCCACAGCGGCAGGGGGTTGGGCCCCCCAAAACTCTGCTTGTGCCCCCCCCACCCCCCCCCAGACGCCCTCTCCGTGCCCCCCGTCAGGGTGCCAGCACCGGCCCCGTTACCAGACGGGTGTCGCAGCACGAGGGCCACGGTGCCCATCACCTCTGTGCCTCGGGGGGGTCCCCGCTGCGCCCTTCGCCCCCCCCGCCACCTGGCTGGGGGCACCCGTGCAGCCGTGGCCCCGTCCCCGCCCGGGGCCGAGCTGTCACGGAGGCGCCGCAAGCTCAAGGTCACACGTGCTGGCGGCCGAGCCGAGCTGACGGCGACGGGCCCGCGGCTCCCGGCATCGCACCCCCCGTTTGGGGAGGGGGCGGCCGGGGGGACCCCAACACCCCCCCGGGGTGAGGGCACCCAGGGGCTCCTCCAGCGGCACCGGGGCGCCGCGGGGCGTCCGGGGGGGGGCAGCGTTGGGCCCCCACCGTGGTTTGGGGGAGCCGGAGCACCCCGGGGGGTGGTAGCTGAGGAGGAGGAGGAGGAGGAGGAGGAAGGCCGCGATACCTCCGCTCAGGCCGTGAGGAGGAGGCCGGAGGCCGGCCAGGCTGGGATTAGCGTGCAAAGCCAACGGCTTCAGCCCGGTCACCGGCGGCGGCTCGGCCCGGGGAGGCCTCCCCCGTTGGGCAACGCTAATCGGGGAGCGCTAATCGGGGTGCGCTAATTGGGGAGCGCCGAGGAAAGGCCGGGGCGCTGAGCCCCCCCCCCCCCGGGCGGGGCCGGGGCCAAGTCGGGCACCACAACACGGCGGCGGCGGGCCCGAAATAACGCCCGGTCGATAACGGCGCCCGTTACGAAACAGCGGGGCCGCGGCCAAGGCCAAGGCCTGGGGGGGGGGCACCGGGCAGAGCCCCCCACCCCCCCGCCGCTACCGGCGGAGCCCCCCCCGGGGAGCACGGAGCCGCCACCGCCCCCCCCTCCCCGGGGTCGCCCGGTTCCCCCCCCCCCCGCCCCGGTGCCGGTGCCGCGCCACGTGCCGCCGCCCCCGCGGCCCCTTTAAGGCGCCCCCCCACCCCCCGCATCGCCCCTTTAAGAACGGGCCCCCCCGGTCCTCCATCCCCCCCCCCCCCCCCCCCCCGCTGCGGCGTCGCCCCTTTAAGGCGCGGCGGGGCCGGGGCGGGCGCCCTCACCTTGGGCCCGCGGAGGCGCGCGGCCGCCCGGCTGCCGGCGGCGAGGAGCGTCATGGCGGGGCCGGGGCCGGGAGCGGGGCCGGGGAACGGAGCCGGGATCGGGGACGGGAGCGAGCGGCGGCGGCGGCGGCCGGGGGTCCTCAGAGCCGCGGGCGGGGCGGGGCGCGGCGCGGCGCAGGTTATTAGCATAGCCCCGCCCCCGCCCGCCCCCTCGCGGGGCCGAGCCGTTCGCCATTGGCCGGGCCGCGCGCGGGTAGGCGGGGCTATGCAAATGAGGCGACGGGGGGCCGGGCTATAGGTGGCCGCCGCGTTCGCCTGATGTGGGCGGGGGGGGGAGTGGGTGGCGAGGCGGAGGCCCCGCCCCGTGACGTCACCGAGCGCCTCGTGACGTCACCGAACGCCGCGTGACGTCACGCCCCCCCGCGGCCGTTCAGGTCACCCGGCAGCGCTCGACCGCGGTGCGAGGCCGCCCTCTGACGTCAGCAGGCGCCCGGCCGTGAGGTCACCGGGGCCGTGATGTCATCAGTGACGTCACCGCGTGGGAAGGCGCCCTGCAGGCGATGGGAGCTGGGCTCCATGATGACGTCACAGATCGGGGGGGGAGGGGGGCGGGGCTGGGCCCGGCCGGGGGTGACCCCGGGGCATTGCCCCGGGGCGGTGGCACCGCGGGACACGGCCCTGGGCCGAGGTGACGCAGCGCGGCCGCGCCACATGGGCCGAGGTGCTGGGCAGCACCCAAGGGTGCCGGGGCCCCACAGCCACCCCGGGCCGGGTGACACGGGGCCAGGGGCTGCTGGGCACCAAGGCCAAGCAGACGGTAGCCATGAGGAAGAGGGGCCCGAGTCACGGGAGGCACCGCGGGGACACCACAGGCCCCCCCCCGGTGCCACCCTCGGTGAACGGGGGCACCCCGGGGACGCCCCTTCCCCACCCTGGGGCCGCGCACCCACCCCCCAAAGGCACACAGGGAGCGAGACCTGCCCGTGGTGGGCCCCGTGGCTCGGCCGCCGCACGGCCCCGTTTATTGCCCTGCGACCGGGAGGGGGGCTCCCGGGATCCGGCCCTGGATGCCTGAGACCCCCAGGAGCCCCCGCGGTGCCCCGCGTCCCCCAGCAGCAGCGGAGGAGCCTCTGCTTGCGGCCTGCCCGGAGCCACGCTTCAGCTGCCGAAACGTTCCCAGACGAACGAGGATGTGTCCCGTCCCACCGTGCCGCAGCGGACGGACGGCGAATAAATAGGATGAGAGAGCACCAGACCGGGAGAGGCGACGGCTGCACCCGGGGCAGGGCTGCCCGGCCCCCAGGGCAGCGGGGACGAGGCGAACCAAGAGGTCGGGGGCGTCCGGAGGGAGCCCGGCACCGGCGGGGAGGGTCGGCGCAGCCCGGGGCCGTCCACGTCACAGCTCGTCATGCGGGATGTGCAGCGCGTGGTCGCACAGGTCTGCGGGGACAAAGGCCAGCGTGCTCAGGACACGGCGGAGCCCCGTGCGCAGCCCCCGCCGGTGCCGGTTGCTGCCGTTAGCTCGGGCGAGCCATGCGCCGAACGCCTGGGCCGTGACCCGCGCCAGGGACACCTGCGCTTCCCCCTCGGTTCTGTGGTTAATGAGAAACGGAGGCGCTGCGCCGGCGTTTCCCCTGGGACCTGGCCACCCCGGGAGCCACCGGCAGCGCCGCGCGGCCCCGCAGGACCGAGTGCTGCCACCGACACGTGTGTGGGGCGCAGCAGGGCCCCGCCCTGGTGCCACGGTGCAGGTACCGCGCCACGTTCATTAATAAAGGAAGCACAAAGGTCGCAGCGTGCCCTGACCCCGGTGTTTGCAGACCAGAAATAGCACTGCGGGAAGGGAGACGCCGCGGGACGGGCGCCCGGCCATTGGCTGCGGGGGGAGCCCAGAGCCGGGGCAGCCAATGGAGCTGGTGGTGAAGCTGCCCTGGCGCTGCCCCAAGCAGTGCACTAGCCCAGGCACGGCTCCCAAAAAAAGCTGCAGGCAGCTCCCCGAGGCATGGGGCTGGCAGCACGGGGCCGGACAGGCACGCTGCTCCGCAGGGCTGGGAGACGGCAGGATTTCAGGGAGAATCTGCGCGCCCACAGCTCCTCCGCGTGCTCCCAGAGCTCACGGGGCAGCTGCGGCTGCGTGGGGCGTCGGGGCCATGGGGGAAATCCTCGGTCTCCAGAGCTTTGCTCGAAGGCGCCAGGAGAAGCCTGGCTGGAGCAGAAGGCCCCAGGCATGGAGCTTGGAGAGGGATGGTCCTGAAACCTCCCCGGGGAGAGGGGAGCTTGGAGAGGGCTCTGAGCACCCCGAGGTGCGCTCAGACGGCCGGAGAGCCCCAGCCCCAGGACGGCCCAGCCCAGCTCACCCGTACGCTTGCTGCAGAGCCGGTCCTTGACGTTGTCAGCCTCGTGGGAGAGGAACTCGATGAGCTCGTCCTCGTACTCCTCGGCGATGCTCTCGCACTGCAATGGTAACCGTGGGGGTCAGACGACACTGACAGCGCCCACCCAGCCCACCCGGGGGCAGCCTCCTCTCCCCCAGCCCCAGGAGGAGCCAAAGGAAGCAGCCGGGAGCGGCTGGTGGGACCAGCTCCATCCCTACAAGGGCCGCAGCTGCCAAGCACGGGGACCCAAGGCCTAAGACGTCCACCGAGCTGCGACAGCCACCCCGAGGACCCAGTTCCCACACGCACCGCAAACTTCAGACTCGAAGCCACATCTCCATCAATTTTGACCCCAGAGAGGTCCATCTTGGTCCCATCGTGGGAGATGATGCGGACGTAACTTTTCCGGTGTGTAGACGGATCCACCTTCTCCCCATATTCCTTCATCTTCTCACACACCCGCTCCAGCAGCTCGGTCAGATGTGCCTCCGAGCGGGCGTAGGGCACCTGCGGGACGAGCATGAGATCAGCGGGGTCAGGCCTTTCAGCACGACAGCAGAGCCAGAGCGCTGGGCCAGCGCCTCCCCTGGGAGCCAGGGAGCTCCAGGAAAGGCTTGGATGTCCTGCGAGACGCGGCTCAAAGCCACGCAGAGCCCTCAGCACGGGCCCAATCCTTCCCTTGTCTCCCCTGCTGTGTGGCTGCCGCCCCGGCCAGCCCCGCTCCCCCCGCGGCCCCGTCCCAGAGCCCCCCGGCAGCAAGGCAGCCGCCCACCAGGATGCTTCCCACCTCCACAACCGACTGGCTGCCATCGGGGTTGATCCGGAACGAGCCCATCTGGATGGTTTTCCTGGGGTCGACCTGAGCAATCTCCCACTCCAGCTCATCCACCAGCGCCCGGCACGCTGCGGGGACGCGGACGTCAACGGCCCAGCACCGGCAGCATCGGCTGAGCCCCGGCCCCGTCAGACCGGTGGCGGGGACGGACCCGTGCGGCCCGTGCAGGACGGCAGCCGTGCAGGGGGCAGGAGCCAGCGGCCCCCTGGGGACACCCGGCTGCCCTTGGTCGGGGCCACGGAGGGGAAGCAGCAGCCACGCTGGGCGCTGAGCGGGTCCCAGCCGCTGCTGAGCTGTCCTCACTCGCTCCTGTCCCGGATCTCCCATCCCGTTTCTTCCCATCCCCTCTCTCCCATCCCATTCCCTCCTGTCCCATCTCTCCCCTCCCGTCCCATCTCTCCCATCCCATCCTGTTCCCTCCTGTCCCATCTCTCCCGTCCCGTTCCCTCCCATCCCACCCCCTCTCCTCCCGTCCTGTTTTCTCCTGTTCCGTTTCCTCCCCTCCCGTTCCATTCCCGTTCCTCCCGTCCCATCCCTCCCGTCCCATCCCTCCTGTCCCGTTCCCCCTATCCCATTTCTCCCCCTCCCGTCCCGTTCCCTCCCGGTCCTTCCCGTTCCCTCTCCTCCGGTCCTGTCCTGCCCCTCCCGTCCCGTCCCGTCCTGTCTGTCCCATCCCACCCCCCCCGGTCCGGTCCGGTCCCGTCCCGCCGCACCTCCGCAGTGCAGGTCCTGGCCCCGCCGGGCACACGCCGCCGGCAGCAGCGCAGCCAAGGCCGCGGCCAGGCAGAGCGCGGCAGGGCCCCGGCCGCTCATCCTCGCGGCCCCGCTGCCCCCGGTCCCCCCCCCGCCGCCCCTCACCGCCGGGGCCCGGCCGAGCCCGTTCGGCGCTGCCCCCCCCCCCTCCAGGGCTGCCCGCGGCGGTGCCGGTCCCGGCGCGCCCCCTCGGCCCGGCCCGCTGCGGGGGGAGGATGCTCGGGGAGCGGAGCGGCGGGGCCGGGCGGGGCCCGAGGGGGCGGCGGGGCCGGGCGGGGCGGCGGGGCCGGTTCTTCGGGCCGCGGCGGGGCCGCTCGGCGCGCAGGCAGCGCCCGGGGCAGCCCGCGGCCAGCTGCGAGGGCCCCGGCGGTGCCAGGGCCCGGCCCGCGTGGCGATCGGCCCTGGGGGGCGGGGCTTTGGCGAGGACACGCCCCCTCGGTGGTGGCCACGCCCCTTTTGCGCTGTTGGCCACGCCCCCTCCACTTCCAACCACAGCCTCCCGTTGCCTGGCCACGCCCCCATTGAACCTTGACCACGCCCCCTCCCTTATTTAGCCAGCCCCCTCCTGCTGCTGACCACGCCCACCCCCGCTGACCACGCCCCCTCCCTTTGCCGGCCCCGCCCTCTCCCTGTGCTGGCCCCGCCCCTCTCCCGTTGGCCACGCCCCCTTCACGTTGGAGGCCCCGCCCCCTCCCGGTCCCGGTCCCGGTCCCGGTCCCGCAGCAAGGAGGAGGCGGCGCGGCAGGGGCCGAGGCTGCTTTATGGGGGCGTCCAGGCCAGCGGGCGAGCGGAGCGGGGCCGCTGCCCGGGGCCGGCGCTGCCCCCCCTCCCGGGACCGCCGGGCCCCCCCCGGGGCAGCCCCGGTGCTGGTTCGAGTCCCGAGGCGGCGGCGGCGGCGGCGCTGGGGGCGTCCCCGTCACAGCGGCAGCACGGGCGGGTACACGGCGCCGTCTGCCAGAGACAAAGCGGGGTGAGGGGGCGCGGGGCGGGGGCCGGGGGGCGACGGGGGCTCCTGGGGCGCCTTACGCTTGGGGCTGCTCTGGCTGTCGGGCTCGGGCACCTTCCAGTCCAGCTTGCGGCCCTTCTCGTACAGGGCCTTGAGCACCTTGCGGAAGTCGTCGGGCTCGCTGCCGCCCTGGCTCAGCTCCAGGTACTTGCGGTAGAGCTGCAGGGCCGTGCGCGCGTCCTCGATGCTGTCGTGGGTCTCGCCCTGGATCTTCAGGTCTGGGGGGGAAAAAGAGCCCCCACCCCCGGCGTCAGGGGGAACAGAGCTCCCCCCACCACCACCACCACCACCACCCCCCTCCTCGAGCTGAGGATGCCGCCACTAACCCAGAAAGTACCAGGCGAGGAAGCGCAGGGAAATCATCCTCTTCCTCGGGATGTGGAACAGGTAGACGGTGTCGATCACCTGGTCCCTGGGCACCTGCAGGGCACAGAGGGGGCTGCTAACAGCTTCACCCCCGGGGGGCGAGCCCCAGGGCTACTGTGGGCCCCCTGGGCCTCCCCGAGCCCCTGGGGCCACGTTCGGGAGGGGGGGGCTCAGCGCTGTCACCATGAGGTTGATGACACGGAAATCCTTCTGCAGCCCGTGGCCCACGAACTTGACGCCCACGTCGATGAGGAAGCGCAGCTTCAGGTAGGTGGACTTGAGGGTGGTGAGGTGCTTAGAGGAGATCTTGGCGTCCAGGTCTCCGGGCTTGATCCCCGAGTACTGGGTCAGGTAATCCACCACCTGCAGAGAAAGGGCCCGTGCTGGGGGGGCTGAGGGCTTCGCCCCCTCCCCGTTTCCCCTGACAGCATCCCAGGGAGGATGCTGACATTATTCTGCCTGCCCCTCCACTGAGTGGCAAAGCAGCCAGGCTGCGATAGCCCTGCAGGGAGCTGTGCAAAGCCAGGCAGCGGCCCCCTACCTGCTCTTGCGTGGAGATATAGTCATCAATGAAGGGGACCCCCTCGTTAGGGCCCTGGCCACGCACGCACGTGATCCTGGCCACCGACATCTGGCTGGGCTTGATGGTGGACTTGGTCCCATCGCTGCGCAGCTCAGCCTCCTCCTGCGGCGGCCGGGAGGAGAGCTCAGAGACCGGCAGCTCCTGCAGTGCCCGTGGGACCAGGCGTACCCCAAGGTACCCCCGTTCCGTGCCGCGGGGAGGGAACCGACCTCGTTCAGCGTGACGAACTCGGCATCCAGCCCCACCAGGTCACCCGCCTGCGGCATCTCGCTCAACATCAGGGGGATGAATGTGGCGTGACACTTGCGCTGCTTGCGAGCCAGCGAGGCCTCCGCCAGCAGCACGCTGGCTTCGATGGGGTTCTTGACTGCAGGAAAAGGGGCAGGGCGATCAGCTGGGAGCCCGTGTCACTGGCCACACGGCCGCTTCCACCCAGACACTCACTGACGAGGTTGTACTTGGCATTGAGGTTCCTCCGGGCGTAGTACAGGATCGCCGGCACCTTCCAGCTCATGTCGAACTGCACCGCCTCGCACTGTGGGGAGGGGGGGGCCAGTGCAGCATCCTGCTCCCACATCCAGCAGGAAACCCCCCCCGGCACCGCAGCTCGACACGAGGCCGGGGCAGACCCCGCTGCACCCCAGGCACTCACCTTATCCACGGGCTCGATGAGGAAGTCGTTGAAGAGATACCACTGCTGGTGTGTGACTCCCTGGCAAGAGAGGCACAGACGCTGCATCAGGGACCCCCCCTGCAGGCGAAGGCAATGACTCCTCTACCTCTTTACTGGGGAAAGAGGGGTGTGACACCACCATGTGGGAACTCCCGCCCTTCCTGAGACACTGCGGGGAAACCCCTGCTGGCCTGGGTGGTGACGAGCCCGTACTCGAAGCTCTCGGGCTTGGACGGGCACTCCGTGGAGATGCAACAGATAACAGCGAGGGATGAAGTCTTGACATACTCTGGGAACTCCTGGTTTGAGCATCTCCACCAAATTAAAGAACTGCCCCGACCAGCCCCCTTTCCTCTGGCGGATGAGGTCACAGCCCTTTTACCTGGAACCACAAGGGCAGGCTGGCAACGTGCCTGTGGCTGAGGAGGAACTCGCCCAAGCAAGGGTGGGAAGAGCACTTCTTCAGCCCTCTCATCCCCATAAGGTGCCTGAGAAGCGCTTGCCTGTTGAAGGCTGCCTGACACACTCAATAAATTGCACTCAACGCTTTTCTAAGAGACCTAGGAACGGGTCAGTTAAACTACCCGCCCCCTAAGCGAGCTCTGGGCAAGAACTCCTGGGCAAGGCAGGGTGCCCACGGAGCAGGGCTGCTCCCACAGCAGCTGCGGGCCGGAGGGCACCGGTCCCGCAGGGCTCCTCACCTCCTTCCGCTGGTGGTAGGTCTCTCCCACCTTGATGTGCCCCACCAGGCTGCCCCCTGTGCGGGAGTCCAGGATGTGGACAACGGTGGCCATGAGGTCGTAGACGTACACTGACTCGGGGTCATCGGACGGGCTGAGCTGCAGGAGGAACCAGCCCCGAGGGAAATGCCCGATCTGCCCTCCAGGCAGCTCCCAGACCTCCAGCCCAAACCCCCGCGCTCAGACGTGCAGAATTTTCCAGGCTGGCCACGCGTGAGCCACCGACAGCTCACCCGGGGTGTCTCCAAGTCAGCCCCTTTATCTCTCGCCCCTTTATCTCTCGCCCACACACGCTCGGCAGAAAACGGTTCTGAAGCAGTTCTGCTCCCGCAGCCCCACGTGCGCACGACCACGCAGCCCCAGCAGGATCTTGTCAGCCTTTACCTCATCGCTTTCACTCCAGTTGCAGACGTCTAGCTCCTTGTTCTTGGTCAGGCTCATCTTGATGGCGTGGGGGATCCAAATGTTCTTCAGTTCCTCCACAGAAGGATATGAATGCCCCGTGTCGGGGTTTCCCAGTTCCTTCCTGCAAGGAGAATCGCGGAACGCAGAGCAGGAGGGAGTCACGAGATGCCGTGTGGGCCAGAATCCGCGCCACCCAAGCCGCCCGTCAGCCAGCCTGTTCCTAAACCTTCCAAGGGACAGAGAGGGAGAGCCAGAGCTGCGCCACAGCTCCCAGCTGCCTAGAGCAGGGCCTTGGGAAAGGCGGACAACTAGGTCAGCCAAAAAAGGGCCAACGCATGGTGCTGGGGCTTTTGTCAGTCCAAAAAGGGATGGGGAACAAGGGCTGAGGGCTCACGAGGGTATCTGAACGCCGTGCTGCGCCCCGTGCAGGATCAGTCTCAGAGCAGCAGTGAGACTGTTCCAGTTTAGGGCCCACAAGAACTACACATGGGTAGATTATCAAATTCTCATTAGGAAATTTATCAAATTCTCCTTATGAAATGAGAAACGGCCTTGAGCTCTCCAAGGCCGGGAGGAGCAATGCTCAGCTAGAGCTGCCGCCCCACAACAGCCACCTACCACTCTCCAAGAGAGATTTCTTTGCCTTTGGTGATCTCAAAGCCTCCTCTCCTCATCACGGCTCTCTGAAACGCATACTGGCAACGAAACACAGGGAAGTGTCAGCATGGAATGACAGGCTGGGCTCGGGAACACGTGGGTGACAGCCAGACCAGCAGCAGGGAAAAGACAGGGGCTGTAAAGTCAGCGACAGGGAAAAAGACAGCAAGGGAAACCCAGCTGTCCACCAGCTCTGCTGGGCCCGTGCTCCGGGAAGCAGGCACCGCCTCGTTGCTCCTAGGTCCTAGGGGGCTGGGGGAATGAAAGTGTGATTCTACTGGAGTCCTGTCAGCTCTGCCACGGCAGGAGATCTTGTCTTTTCCAGCTCCAAAAGCACAGCTCGCGCTGCAAGCATGACCAAACACCAGCATGTCCTCTGCAGATAAAGTACGGTGCTGCTTGGGTGGAGAGCAAGAGACTGTTAGAGACAGCGAGATGACAGGGGAAACACCTCCGCAGAACTGGACACACAGCGAACCCTGTGCGGCAGGGAGAACAAGCCTGCTTCTGCCCCAAAGTGTCTCCCCCACCTCAGCCTGCGTCTTCCAGAAATCTGCTTCCTTGGAGCTGTTCACCTCACAGTTAATGACCAGGACGTCTGGCAGGCAGCGGATATTCCGGGTCTGAACCTGCAGAGAGAGCGGGAGATGGAAGCAGGGCAGCACTGAGAGCCCCGGAGAGGCTCACAGCAGGATTTGGGACAGCCTAATCCTCTTCCCTCCTCCTCGCTTTTGCCTACAGCACCGCCTCCCCGCTGCCCGGCAGGGCTCCTGGCGGTCAAGTAAGGGAAACCGAGGCAGGGAGCAGGCTCCCGCATCCCCAGAGGCTGCGTCACAACAGGTGCGCTTGGCTCCTGGGGGTTTCCCCCTGCCCCGGGGGTTTCAGCTGGGATCTGCATGACCCACAAGCCATGTTCCAGCGCCGCACAGCCCCAGCAGCCCAGGGAATACCCCGCACCACGCCGGCTTGCGGGCCAGGCTAGGAACGGAATCTCCTGCATCCGCTCAGGAGGTTCCCCACTGACTAATGGAGAAACTGCCCCCAGCTCCGCCCGTGGCATGGGGCACTCACACCCCTCTCCCACACCCCCTCGCAGCTCACGGAACGCCACGCGCTCGCGCTCCGCTCCCAGGCTCACCGTGGGCTGGTACTTCTCACAGTTCTCACACCAGGCCTGCGTGTTCTGCTCCAAGCAGATGCTTCGCTTTAAAATTTGGGCAAACTCGTAATCTTTGACTGGCTTTTCTGAAGGGAGAAAGGAGAATAACGTCACCTTCCAACACACAAATCTTTACCAATATAGCTCAGCCAAACCTCTGGGGTTTTCCTCATAACCACCAGGGAGAAGGTCAACCCCCAAATCTGCCTTTCTGTAGCCAAAAGCTCAGCCGGTTGGAGACCCACCGCTCGGCCTCGGCTGCCGGGCCTCCCACAGGCCAGACAACTGCAGGAGGTCATCACTGCAGGTGTCCCTCACCTGGAAAAATCACATCTCACCCACGCAGATAACGAGCCCTGCTCGGCTGCCCTGCCCCAGGGGAAAGGCAGCAGCGCGCCAGCTGCCAAGCCCTGCCCTGCCCTGCCCTGCCCTGCCCGTTACCGGTGCTCTCAGGGTAGGAGAGGGTGAAGAGCAGCGTGGAGGACACGCGGACGGTTTCCTTGCCGCAGCGACACATGCTGCAGTTCTCCATCTCGCAGCTGAACAGCTGCCCGATAACCGAGTCCCCCGAGGACCCAAAGCTGCTGGAAAAAAAAGAAAAAAAAATTATCTGGGTTAGCAGGATCCCGGCGATCCCTGCAGAGCAGGGCTGGGCGGTACGGGGGGCTGACCACTGGGGACCCACACAGCCCTGACTGCACAGGGCCTAGGAGGGACAGGGTTCGGATCCTGCTGTAGCCCACGGATCTGTGTGCTCCCTTGTGGCACCCGGAGCAGGTGTAGGTGGCAAAAAAGCTCGTTCCCGAGGGACGGACGGAGCCACTGAGAGCCAGACCCCCTCCCCACCCCCAGGCCAGGCAGTTACCTGCTGCCAGCCCCCCGATACGCCTGCGGTCCCTCCTGCTCCTGGGTTTCCTGGTGCAGCTGAGTGAGGATAAAACGGTTCCAGCTCTGAATCAGCCGCCCCAGGTTCACCTTCCCTGTGGCTTCATCCGAGTCGGCCAGGATCAGCCCCAGCGCTGAAGCCTCTGGGATCGTGCGGAAAGCCCGCAGAAAGTTGCTTCCCTGGGGATGGGGCAAGAGCGGCATGTCACAGAGGTCAAATGACAGGAGTTTCCATGCCGTCTGATGCCATCTCCTGGGAACCCAGCACCACCCTGCTCCTCTGTGCTCTCTCCCTGCTGCTTCACAGCACGCCTGGGCTAGCCACTGACCTGGCAGGGGTCTCCCCGGGACAGGTCCAGCATGTGGAAGAGCAAGCCCAGCTCGCAGCCCAGGCAGAACTCCTTCTGGCACAGGTGGTTCTGGACCAGGCAGCGGACCGGCTCCAAGAAATACAGCACCTGGCAGAGACAGGGCTGTCAGGAGCGGTCCCGGGGCTGCGGCAGCCTGGGCGGGGCTGGGCATCTCCCACCTGGATCATGCAGTTGCAGTAGGCGTTGGGGATATGTGGCTCCAGGCCTGCAAACAGCGTCTTGTTGTAATGCTTGAAATCGAAATCTTCCAGCCCCAGCTTGGAGTATTTGATTGTGACCTGAGGAGAGATGCAAGGCGCTGAACGAACGCCCTCCCGTGGCACAGGACACCTGTGAAATGTCTGCGTCTCCCCACGCTGGTGCTTGGGCCCACGCAGGTTCTTGGCCAGCCCCCTCTCCCCCGTGGCCCTGGGAGGCTCCCCGTGGCCCTGGGAGGCTACCTTCCTGTACTTCTTGGCCACCATGTAGAGGTGCGGCTCCTCTTCCCGCCCAATCGGGGACTCGGGCACTTGGCTGAAGCTGTCGAACTCGTTGTCTGCCTCTTTTAACCGGTAGGGGATCTGCGAGGGGGAAGAGAAGGAAGCGCAGCTGAATCCTGAGGTGAAGCACCGCGCACTGACACGAGCGACTCCTGGGCTTTCCTGCCTCCCCGAATGAGCAAAGGAATAAACCAGAAGGGAGTGGGGCCCTCCCTTAACCTGCACGAGGCCTCCACACCTTCCTTGTTACTAGGGACTTATCACTGTGGGAAACTACAGCAGCGCTGCGGGCAAGGGCAAAACACAGCAGTGTTTTCCCAAGGACGAGGGACGTGCCCTAAACCTCCGGACCGGACAGCTCAAACCCTTCCTACCGCAGGGCGAGTTAGCGAGGGAGACGGGCCTCTGGCCCGACGGGGGGACTCCGGTCCTTCCGAGGACCGGTTCACCCTCTAACACTGCGGAAGGAGAGCTGTTGAACCCAGACCACGCGTCTGCCTCCTGTGACACCCCAAGCCAGAGAACTGCACCTCTCACAGCCCTGTCCCGAGCCCTGCAGAAAGCTCCGAGGCCATTCGGCGCGAGCAGGAGCCCCGTCCCTCCCCGGCCCGCACCACGAGGGTGCAAGTCCCAGAGGCAGCAAACCTCTGCCCCGACCGCAGGGCAGAACCCCCCACGTCCTGCGCAGATGGCCCTGGGACCCTCAGCACCCTCCTGAGAGCAGGTACCTGGTTGCGGAGCTTGGTCCTCGGGTTCGGGGCGTAGCCAATGAACCCCACCTTCTTCATGGTACGCAGAATCTCAGGGTCTACTGGAGGGGCTCGCCTACAAAACACGCTGGCACTCAGCGGCTGCTCCGTTTGGCAGCGTCACTTCACAGGAACCTTGCTGGACGCGCTCAGGGACCCACCGGCGGGACCCGATGGTTCCTCCCCCTCGGTCATTGCCCCAGAACCTCAGGGTTCACTTTCTGCCACTACAAAATACTTGGGCTCCATCACCGAAGCGCTGAGCACAAGCGTTTAGGACAGGGCTCGGGCAGAGAGAAAAGAAAAGTGCTTCCACACGTGCAGGAGGAGGCCAGGGCCTAACCAGGATCTCCCCCCCCCAGGACCGTGAAGGTTTCATCACTCCCCGCTCTCTTCAGACCTGCCCACGGGTTTTGCTGTGCGAGGGGGAACTCATCTCGTGTTTTGCCAGCCACGAGACGGGGAGCAGAGCCCACCTCCTGCCCCCGCAGGGCACCCAGCTGCCCCCAGCCCCAGGCGGGAGAGGATCCCCCGCTGGGACCAGCTTTCCCGCTCTGTTTTTTTTACTGGGAGAGGCCGGCAGATTACCGGGGTGCCGGGGCCGAGTTGGCAGCGGGCCAGTCCGAGAGCAGCGTCTCGCTGGTCAGCGGCACGGGGATGAGCGAGAGCGGCACGAGGTCCTGGTTCCAGTCCAAGTGGGGCAGCGTGTCCACCATGCAGGGCAGGGCAAAGTCGGTCTCCCGGGAGTAGGCGTTGAAGGTGACCTCCGGGGAGTCGGCCCAGAGGTGGACGCAGCCCTCCGAGTCGCCGAACGCCAGGGCCTGCTTGCTGGCCGAGACGTCGAAGGTCATGATGAGGGGCCCCACGGTGTTCACGTGGAAGATGTCGGCCGGGTTGGCGAGGCCGGTGGGCTCGCAGAACTGGCACTGACCTGCGCGAGAGGGAAGCGCGGAGCGAGGTGGCATCGGGGAGCAGGACGCCGTGACCCCAGCACGCCTCTCGCTTACGGGAGCGTCTGCCTGGGCTCAGATCGCTCCCCCCAGCTCCGTCCCGCGGGGGTTTGATGCTGAGAAGGGGCAGAGAGCGGGTGAGGGACGCAGCTTCGCCCACCTGTCTGGGAGATGATGGCCAGGCGGGAGGTGTAGGTGGGGATGAAGCGGAGGAAGAAGGGGTCGATGTGGACCTGCAGCGGGGTGGTGGCCCGCATCATGCGCAGGTCATACACCTTCAGGAAGCGGTCGCAGGCCAGGCCGTTCATTCGGCTGGAGAAGCCGCAGGTCACCAGCAGGTTCCCGTGGACGTCGAAATCGGACAAGCTGCCTGAGTAGGCATCAAATTCGTGTTCCACCACAAACGTGCGCAAATCCCGCAAGGAGACCTGGGAGGGCAGGAGAGGTGCTGGGCGTACAGCTGCCGGCCACCTGGGAGCCCTCTGAGCTCTGGGAAAAACCAGAGACCGAATCCAGGGCACCCCAGGGGGAACCCGAGCGTCAGCGGGGCTGCCAGGCAGGACGGGGATGGTGTTACCTTCCCCGAGGTGTGCCCGCAGAAAAAAAAGCGGTTTGATTGCCTCATGATGGTGATGCCAGGTACCTCCACGGTGTACTGGGAGGGACACAGAACAGGGGGGTGAGCGGGGCTGAGCATCGGGACAGAGCACCCGCAGGACGCCGTGCCCCACGCCGCACCTTCTGCGTCTCCTGGACGGTGTTGAGGTCTATCTCTACCACGTGGTTCTGCAGCCCGCCAACGAGCAGAGTGCTGCTGTCCGTGAGCAGGAGGCTGTGCATGTCCTCGGAGTCATCCATGCTGCAGAGGGGGAGAGGGGACAGAAGCTGGGACCTTTTCTAGCGAGCCGGGACTGTCCCCTCGCTCCCAGCTGCCAGGGCAAAGCACTCACAGGTAGTCAAAAATGATGAGGCCCCCCCGTGACATGTACTTCAGGTTGGTTTTGGTCAGGAAAAGGACGCCGTTCTCCAGGCTCTGGATCTGCCGGATGTCATCACTGCTGTTCACTTGGAAGGAGGAGTATCGCTCCAGCGTCGGGCCGAAGAACGAGGTGGCATGGCCCTAAAAGCAGCCCGGGACAGGCTCATCGAGACCCGCCCCAGCTTTGCCTGGACGCAACACAGGCAAACACCCCTCTGCACCAGTCGGGCCGAGGCAGGCTGAAGCCTGAAGGACTCCCTGCCTCTCTGTGTCCCCAGAACTACGGAAAATTGTTCAGACTTTTCCTTCGTAGGCAGACGTGGGTAAAGAACCAAAAAGCTCCACCGTCCCAAGAGGTCAGGGCAGTGAAGCTACTTGGGAAACACCTGCAGGCAATTTGGTAGACAAATCAGCCCGAGTGTTTCCCGTGTTCCAGGACGCATCAGCCACTTCCAGCCACAAACCCTCTGCATCTGCGCAGCACGCCTCCCAGTTTCCAAGCCGACCTTTCCAGCTATGACTCAACCCAGCACCAAACCGCTCTCTGCTTGCGACCAGCTTGTTGGAGCGTTCGGGTCTCAGGCTGCGACACCCGCAGAGGCGCCCGTGCTGCTGGCAGGCCCCTTCCACGCCTCGCTCCCCGCAGCGGCCCCGAGGCACCTACCCCGTGGTTCCCAACCCACAGCATCTCTTCGTGCAGGTCAAAATGGGAGACGGAGACGGGGACGCCCACTTCGGAGACGGCGGTGTGCAGCTCGCTGTACATGCCCTCCACGATGTGCACCGAGTCCGGCACCGCGATGCCCTCTAAGGGCACCCCCTCGGCATCCAGCTCCACGTTCTGCAGCAAGCTGGGGTTCAGGTGGGGGTCCAGGACGGGGTCGAGCGCCGGGTGGAGAGCGGGAGCATACTCAGCGAGGGAGGGGTCGAGACCTTCAAAATTCATGGTGAAAACCGGCGGCTCCCTGCGAAGCAGAAAAGGAACTAAGTGGGTCAGCCAGAAACACCGAGCGCCCCGGTTCCTAGAAACGGCTGCACAGGCACGGTGACTCCGGCCGATGGAAAAGGCGGCCGGAATCCCCGGGGAGCGCAAGGTGCACCTCTCCCAGCCGGGGCCACGGGCGGCACCGAGCCCACGCACGCAGCCGCCCCCGTGAAGTCCCCTCCCGGGACACACTCAGAGCCCCGTCACGGCCGGGGGACGGGGCCGCGGCGCCCCGGGCCCGCCGACATCAGCCCCGGTGCCCCGGCAGCCCCCGCGGGGAGCTGGGCCCCGGCTCCGAGCACCTCCCGGCTCCGGCTGCCCCCCCCCCGGTGCTGCCCCCCCCCCCCCGGTGCTGCCGCCCCCCCCCGTGCGGCCCCCGCCGCCCTCCCGGCCCCGCGCCTGCCTCCGATCGCCGCCGGGCGGCTCCGGTGCGGCGCGGCGGGCCCAGGCCCGGCCTCCCCGGGCTCTCCGCCTCGGGAGCCGCTCCCCACCACCCCCCCGCGCCCGGGGGACACAGCGGCCGTTCCCGAGCCCGCCCGCCGTTACCGAACGGCCCCCGGCGGAGCCCCGCCGGGCCGCCGCCGCCCCTCCCGCCGTCGCTATGGCAACCGCGCCCCCCGCTCTCCCGCCCGGAAGCCGCCCCGCCCCCGTGCGGCAGGCGAGCCAATGGCAGCGCGGAGCGGCGGGCGGTGACCAATCAGCGCCAGCGGGAGGCGGGACGAGGCGGGCGGCCCGCCGGACGGCGCGGCGGAGGGGACAGAAAGCTGCGGGCGGACGCGGCCCCGACGGCGCCGGGCCCTCACCCGCCCCGTCCCGCCCCCGCGCCAGGCCGGGCCTCGGCGGGGGGCTCGGGGTCCCCACGGGGCTGTGCGGACCCCCACGGGCCCTCCACGGACCCCCACGGGACCCCCACGCAGCCCTGGCCCGCACGACGGCCTCCCGCAGGGTCCCGCAGTGTCCCACGAGGTCCCCCGGTGTCACGCACCGATCCCTGCCATCCCACGGGGGTCCCACGCCCCCCCCCCCGGCCCAGCACAGCGTCCCCCCGCTGCCCCCAGCCCGTGCCACAGCCGCCGTCCTCCCACCCCCCCTCCTCCGTCCCCCCGCCGTCCCGGAGCCCCGCGGCCGGGCTGGGGGCTCCGGGGGGGGGGGGGGGGCCGCGGAGGGGTCGGGCACCCGCCGAGTCCCGGGGCCGGTCCGCGGCGGGGGCGAGGGCCGGGGGCGCCGCTCCCGGGGAAGGCCGGGGGCAGCCCCGCCGGGCAGGGACCGGGAAGCGCCGGAGCCGCCCCGTCGGGGCCGCCGCGATTGCGGAGCCGCGGGCAGCACGGCCCCGCCCGTCGGGGCCGGGGCTACCGGGGGTGCGGGGGGGGCCAGGGCGGGGGTCCCCGGGGGCCACCGGGGGCCGGGGCGGCCCCGCCGGGGCACAGCAGAGCCGGGGCCGTCCCTGCAGATTCCCCGGGCGATCGGAGGGCACCGGGCGGGGCCGGTGGTGCCGGGGAACGGGGAGGGGGGACCTGGGGGGCACCGGGTGAACGCCGGGGGGCACCGGGGGGGCCACCGAGGGCCACCGGGTGAACACTGGGGCGACACCGTGAGCCACCGGGTGAACACCGTGGGGACATCAGGGGACACCGGGGGACACCGGGGGAACACCGTGGGGACATCAGGGGACACCGGGGGACACCGGGTGAACACCGTGGGGATACCGGGGGATACTGGAGGACACCGGGAGCCACCGGGTGAACACCGTGGGGACACCGGGGGATAATGGAGGACACCGGGAGCCACCGGGTGAACACCGTGGGGACACCGGGGCTCCGCTCCGTGCTGCACCGCGCCCGTCCCGTCCCAGGCGGGGACCGCAGGTGAGCCCGGGCCGGGAGCAGAGCGGGGCCCCGGGGTGCCCGGTGCCGCCGGGCGCAGAGCCACCAGGAACTGCCCCGGGTTTTCCTGCCCGTCCCGTCCCAGCGCGGGGCCGGGGCCGGGCGCGGCGGGGCGCAGCTCGGGGACCCCGGCCCGGTATCGGTTCTGCTTTCGGGGGAGGCGGCGATTTCGCAGTAACGGGGGGCGGGTGCCACCTGCCCCGGGGATTCCCCACCTGCCGCCGCCGCCCCATAAGAGCCCGGTGGCGGCTCCGGTGGCGGCACCGTCTCGCCATGGCCCCGCTCCGCCGCCTCTGCCTCTGCCTCCCGGCGCTGCTGCTGCTGCTGCTGCTGCCGGTGCCGCCGGTCGCCGCGGCCCCGGCCCCGGTCCCGGTCCCGGTCCCGGGCACCGACTGGGCCGCCTGCAAGAACCTCTCCCGGGAGCTGTCGCGGCTGCTGGGGACGCTGAAGGAGCCGCACTCGGAGCTGGTGAGCGGCGGGGCTCCGCCGGGGCGGGGGGACCGGAGGAACCGGGGGGGGTCCCGGGGGATGCTCGAGGAACGGGGGGCCTGGAGGACACCCGGGGAAGTGGCGGGGGGGGGGGGGCGCAGGCTGCTCCGGGAGGGGTCGGGGGGCACGGAGCCCCTGCTGACGCCCCTCTGCCAGAACCGGGTGCAGATCGCTGTGGAGGACCCCGAGGGGGATTGTGCCACCCGCATCCGCTGCAGCGACGCCTGCGACCCCTCGGCGCTGGACACGAACAACACGGTACCGGGATGGGGGGGGCAGGGGGCTCGGGGGGGGGGGGGCTGGGAGGGCGGCGGGGGACCCTGAGGGGGCTCACGGGGCGTCCCTGGGGGTGGCCGGGCCAATGGCTCATCCCCAATGGGGCACGGGGATGCTCTGAGGATGTGCCTCAGGGTGCCTGGGGGTCCTAGGGGTAGTGGGGAGGTGTCCGGGGGTCCTGGGGTGATGTGGAGGTGCCTGGGGGTCCTAGAGGTGTTGCAGAGGTGCCTGGGGGTCCTGGGGTGGTGGGGAGGTGCCTGGGGGTCCTAGGGATGATGCAGAGGTGCCTGGGGGTCCTGGGGTGGTGAGGAGGTGCCTGGGGGTCCTAGGGGTGTTGCAGAGGTGCCTGGGGGTCCTGGGGTGGTGGGGAGGTGCTTGGGAGGTGCTAGGGGTGGTGGGGAGGTGCCTGGGGGTCCTAGGGATGATGCAGAGGTGCCTGGGGGTCCTAGGGGTGTTGCAGAGGTGCTTGGGGGGTGCTAGGGGTGGTGAGGAGGTGCCTGGGGGTCCCAGGGATGGTGGGGAGGTGTCTGGGGGTCCTAGCGGTAGTGGGGAGATGCCTGGGGGACTCAGGGATGCTGGGGGTCCCCGAGGTGGCCAGGGGATGTGCCCAGGGGACCCAGGGGTGCTGGGGATGTGCCTGGGGATGCCAGGGGCGCCAGAGATGTGCCCAGGGGTCACCAGCGTGCCTGGGGATCTTGAGGGGAAGGAATGTGCCTGGGGGGGGAGTCTTGGGGTTGCTGGGGGTCTTGAGGGTTCCCAGGAGATGTGGTGGGAGGTCTCAGGGTGCCCAGGGGTGCCCAGGATGGTCCCCAGGGGTCCCGGACCTCTGGCCTCACCCCCAACTCCTTCTCCCGCAGCGCTGCCTGCGACGGATCCTGCAGGGGCTGCAGCACTACCGGGACCTGCTGGGCTCCGAGATCTTCAGCGCCCACCGCCTGCCGCAGCTGGAGGCCACGCTGGACCGGCTGCTGGGGGTCGTGCAGGTGAGCGATGCAGCGCTGCCCCTGCCCTGCGCCTGGGACAGCGGCACCCCCAGGCCCTGGGCCCGCTGACCCCCTTCTCCCCCCAGCAGGCACCCGGCCGCCCCTGCCAGGCTCCCCTGGGCCCCACCACCCCAACCTGGGCCGAGTCGCTGCTGCCGCAGCTGCGGCACCAAGCGCTCGAGCAGCTCCAGTCCTTCACCGCCGTCATGAGACGCGTCTTCACCTACAGCGCCAGACCCCACTGACGCCGCCCGCCGTGGGCTCCCCATTATTTATTCCCCCTCCTCCCTGAGGGGCTATTTATGAGCCGTGCTCCCTATTTATCTGGGGTATTTATGGGTTTCTAATAAAGGGCTGAACGATGAGGAGCTGCTGTCTGCTGCGGGGCTGAACCCAGGGCTGCCCCACGAAGCACCAGGGGCAGCTGGGGGGGAAAAGGGTTTATTTACAGGGGGAGCTGGGGGGGGCAAGTCACTGGAAATCACTGGCATCGATGTGGAGCGGGGGAAAGTCGGCGTCCACGGCGAAGAGGGAGCTGGTGGCAGGCAGGGCTGTGTCCTCGGGCTGTGGCAGGAAGGGGTCGCGGGGGTCCAGGAGCGCAGCACTGCCTGCGGGACGCAGGGGGGTCAATGCTGCGGGACCCCCATGGCCCCCAGCTCCCCCAGCCCCAGGCACTCACCCCCCAACCTGCCGTCCATCTGCCCCAGCCCGCTGTCCATGTTGGGCATCAGCTCTGCTGCCTCCAGCGTCTCCAGTGTCCCCGTGCCCGGCTCCAGGTCTTGCTCCAGGAACTGCAGCAGCTCCTGCATGTCCTGGCCCTGAAGCATCGGCCCCAGGTCCCCCAGCCCCGCTGGCAGCAGCCCCTGATCATCTGCGACTGGCAGTGGCTCCGCAGCGCCAGGGCCCGGCTGCAGCAGCCCCTGGTCCCCAGCTCCCACTTGTTGCAGCATCCCCGTGGTTCTGGGCGCTGACTGCAGCGTCCCCACCGCCCCGGGCAGCACCTGCAGCGTCCCCAGGTCCCCTGCTCCCACCTGTAGCATCCCCTGGCCCTCGGGGATGAGCTGCAACAGCATCTGTGGCTCCAGGGCCCCGGCTGCCACTTGCTGCGTCCCTCGGTCCCCAGCACCCCCTTGCTGCAGCATCCCTGTACCCCCGGGCAGCACCTGCAGCGTCCCCAAGCTCCCTGGCCCCACCTGCAGCGTCCCCTGGCCCTCAGGGATGAGCTGCAGCACCAGCTGCGGCTCCCGTGCCCCGGTCCCTGCCTGCAGCATCTCCAAGCCCCCTGGGCTCACTCGCACCAGCGGTGGTGTCTCTGGGCCCTGGGACCCTGGCTGCAGCATCCCTGGTCCCTGGTGTTGCGCCCCCGGGCTTCCGGCCACCACCTGCAGCACCCCTGGGCTCACGGGCTGCAGCGTTCCTGGTCCCCTCGGGTGCTGGGTCCCTGGGCTCTTGGCCACCACCTGCAGCACCCCTGGGCTCACGGGCTGCTGCATCCCTGGGCTATTGGCCACCACCTGCAGCACCCCTGGGCTCACGGGCTGCAGCGTTCCTGGTCCCCTGGGGTGCTGGGTCCCTGGGCTCCTGGCCACCACCTGCACTGTCCCTGGGCTCACGGGCTGCAGTGTCCCTGGGCTCCCGGCCACCACCGTCCCCGTCCCCGGGCTGGTGGGCTGCAGTGATCCCAACCCGCTGGGCTGCAGCTGCAGCGTCTCCAGGTTTTCTGTGGCAACTACCAACTCCTCTTCTGTCTGCCATGACTCGTTGGCCTGCCTGCAGGGAGAGAGGGCAGGTCCGGGTCAAGGTCAGGGTTGGGGTCCAGGGATGAGAGGGGTTTCCCCCTCCGGGGACTTCGCCGTCCCCCTGCCTCACCTGGAGGACACGCGGATGAGGCGCTGGTTCAGGTATTCCTTCTTCTCCGTCAGGCTCCCTGGGGGCAGAGAGGAGAGTTTGGAGGGGGCGGCGGGCGCTCCGTCTGCACCGTGCCGAGCCGCGCCGCGCCGTGCCGCACCCTCCTGCCGCTGGCTGTAGTAGGGACTGAAGGCTTCGTCGCGGGGGGTGTTGGGGTAGAGGAACAGGAGTGGGTTCTCGGGGATGTTCTCCTCGGCCAGCAGCTGGTAGTCGCGGATGATGTCGGGCAGCGCCAGGGAAGCCAGCTCGACGGTGGTGTAGGGAACCACGGCCCGGAAGGCAGGGCGCCCTGCGGGACGGGGCGCCGGGGGTCAGCGGAGGGGAGGCCTGAGGCCGGGGTGAGGGGCTTGCGCTGGAGGGGGGGGGGGGCACGCTCACCGCTCTCGGGATGCTCCACCCAGGTGAAGGTGACCCCCCCCAGGACGCTCTCGCTGAAGCGAATCAGGAACGTCCCCGTCCGCTTCCCCTTCAGCAGCTTCTTCTCTTGCTTGCGGCTCACGAAGCCCAGGATGAGGCTGGGGGAGGCGCCGTCAGCCACTGCGGCCCCCAGCCCCCCCGGCCCCCCAGCCCCAGCCCTACCCGTCCTTCCAGAGCTTCTTGAGGTGCTCCTGGAGAAGGCCCAGGATCCCGTCCAACCAGGCCCAGAAGGAGAAGCCGGCGGCGCCGTCCTGCGGGAGCGGGTGCGTGAGGGGGGGCACGCAGGACCGGGGGGCGCGCAGGACCGGGGGGTGCAGGACCCGGGGGTGCAGGACCAGGGGGTGCAGGACCAGGGGGTGCAGGACCGGGGGGCGCACAGGACCGGGCGCTGCTCACCTTGGAGAACTTGGACCAGGACAGGACGCTCTCCGGAGACGGCTTCGAGCCTTGGGGAGGTGAGAGTGGGATGAGGCGGGGGGCACAGCTCCAGCCCGGGTGCTCAGCAGGGCTGGGGGGGGCTGACGCCCGACCTTACCGAGGAGCTTCTCGGCCAGCATGTGGAGATGCTCCCGGCTCAGGCCCCGCTCGGCCACGCTCTCGAACTGCCAGCTCAGCACCTCGGCCAGCCGGGGCCAGGGCGCTGGGGGCGGCGTGGCAAAGAACTGCTGGTCCTGCAGGGATGGGGGATGAGGGACACGGGGCAGGGACCAGGCTGAGGATGGGGCAGGGGCAGGGGACAGATACAGGAATAGGGCACGGGGTGGGACCGGGACCAGAACCAGGGACAGGTCAGACAGGGACTGGGAACAGGAGCCCAGGACAGGACACGGGGACAGAGAGTGGGCCTGGAGCAGAGACAGGACACCGGGACACCGGGGTACAGGGAGATGGGGCTTGGAGGGAGACACGGGGCTGGAGGCAGTGGGGAGACAGCGTGGGGCCGCACGGGTCCCGCTTGCCTTGGGGTTGGGGCTGAGCATGTTGAACCAAAGGATGGAGGCCCAGGCGCTGGAGAGCTGGTGGTTGCTGTTGGAGATGATGACGAAGGGCAGGGTGGAGGTCTGTGGGGGGAGCAGGAGGTCAGGCCGGGTGGTTCCTGGCCCCCCAGCCCCCCTGGGCCCCTGCCCTCACCTCCAGCTGCATCTCCAGCCCGCAGTACGCGTACGCCAGCGTGAAGGTGATGAGATGCAGCTCCTCCGTCACGGCCAGGGGACCCTGCGCGGACGGGGCACCGTGAGCCACCGGCCACCCCGCGCCCCCGCTGCCCCGTAACCCCGTACCCACCTCATTGGGGCCTTTGCTGCCCTTGCCCGACCCGCTGATCTTCTGCTCCTTCAGCGTCTGTGGGGCAAGAGAGGGTCAGCATGGGGCCTGGGGCAGGGGCTCGGGCCGGGGTCCTCTCCCGCTGCCCAGCCCCATGGGGACCCAGGTGCCGGGGCCCGTACAAGGTACTGGAAGTCGCAGATCAGCCCCTCCCGGGGGCTGTCCCCGGCCAGGAGGGTTTTGCTGCTTGAAGTCAGGATGTTGAACTTGCGAAACCTGGGGGGTGGAGAGAGGCCATGGGGGGGGGGCTGCCGGGACCCCTGGGGAAGCTGGGACCCCTGGGTGGGCACCAGCCCTGCCCACCACAGCTGGCGCTCGGCTCTCACCCTCGTGTCTTCGGAGGGTCCCTGCAAGAGACAACGCAGAGTCAGCGGGGTTGGGACCGGGGCCCACCCGGTGGGGCAGGGGGACCAGGGACTGCCCCGGGCCGCATGGGAGACCTCAGCCCGGTGGGTGCCGACCTGTCGATGTGGATCGCGGCCTCCATGCGGTGGTTGCGGTCGTGCAGGCGGACCAGCAGGCGGGCGCGGGTGCAGAACTTGCTGGCCGTGCGCAGCACCAGCGGCCGCTTGGGCGTGTTGGGCATGCTGGGCTGCTGCTCCACCACGAAGGCGCTGGGGGCACGGGAAGGAGGCGGTCAGAGCAGCCCCCGGCCCCGGTCCCGGCCCCCAACCCCGCTGCCCCCACCTCTGCAGCAGGCAGGTGAGCTGCTCCCGCAGCCGCGTCTCCAGGAGGGGCGTCTCTGCCTGCAGCGGGTCCCGCTCGTAGGTCACCTTCTGCTGCAGCTCCCCCAGCGCCCGCAGCAGCTGCAGCAGCTGGAAGAGCCCCTCGCCCAGCGCCGTGAACCTGCGGGTGCCCCCCGGGAGTCAGCGGGGTCCGGCTGCCCCCCGCTCAGCCCCCTCCCCCCCCCCGGCCCGTCACTACCAGGCCTCCAGCTGGTGCAGGCGGGTGTCCACGGGGGCCCCCAGGCAGCTGCGCTGCTGCCGCTCCTGCCAGGCCTTCAGCTCCTGCTGCAGGAAGTCCCGCAGGGTCTCGCTGCGCCCCAGGAGCTGCTGCATCTGCGCCACCACCTCCTGCAGGGGGACACGTGCCCTGAGCGGGGGCACGGAGCGGCTGCGCACCCCCCCCCCCCCCACCCCAGGCCCCGGGTCCAGCCCCAGCCCCCTCTCACCCGCCGCTGCCGGTCCAGGTTCTGCAGCTTGGCCTGGAGGGATTGGACCTGCCGGGTGTACTCGGGGTCCTTAGTCTGGTCCTGGCCTGCAGGCAGTGGGGTGGGAGGGTTGGGGGGGGGCGCAGGGCAGCGCTGGCAACGTCCCCCCCCTCCCAGGACGGGCAGGATCGGGCCCTACCTGGCAGGTAGTGCACCTTGTAGCAGAAGTCAAAGGCATCCTGCAGGTCCTCCAGGTGCCGGAAGGCGCGCTCGGCCTCCTGGGGACAGGGGGTGTGAGGGTCCGGGCAGCCCCCGCAGGGCTGGGGGGGCCGGGGGGGGCGTTACCTGCAGGGCTGTGTGGAACTCAGCCAGGCGCCGCTGGATCTCCTGCTCCCGGTCACTCTTTGGGGGTGTGCTGGGCGCCGGGGCGGCCTCCCCCTGCGGAGGTACCGGGGGGGCGTTGGGCACCATTTGGCTCGGCCCTGCCGCCCGGGGGGGGCCCTGCCGCCCGGGGGGGGGCCCAGCCTACCTGCCCCCCCGCCTGCCCCAGGCGCAGGATCCGCCGCTCCTCCTGCAGCAGGTTGGCCACCAGGTTGGCGAAGCTCTCCGGGTACTCCTCAAAAGCAGCCTGCGGGGAACGGGGCGGGGGGGTCAGCGGGCACGGAGCCCCAACCCCGCCCGCCCCCCCCCCCCACCCCCCCAAGCCCCGCCGCCCACCTGGAGGTCCCGGCGCGCCTTGCGCAGGTTGTGCTTCAGCATGAAGTCCTCGTCGCCCAGCCCCAGGCTGCCCAGGCGCTCGTCCAGCAGCGCCAGCAAGGAGTGGAAAAGCATCCGGGCGTGGGACGAGAGCGGCTCCGTCGCCTGCAGCCTGCGGGCACCGCAGCTCAGCGCCCGCCCGGCCCGGCCGCGCGCCCCCAGCCCCAATTCCCCCTCCCTCCGCGCCCCCATCCCGTACCAGTCCTGGTCCTCGATCCAGGCGGCCAGGCACTGCCGCACCGCCATGGGCAGCGCGGCGGCGGCGTACAGCTGGTGCACCTGCTCCAGGTGGGTGTTGGCCAGGTTCTGCACCTCCTGCCACTGCGCCATGCTGCGGGGAGGGGGCGTCAGGGAGCGGGGGGCGCCGGGGTGTCGGGGGGGGGGGGGGTGGGAGGGTGTCAGGGCAGCCCCACGGACCCCCCGACGGCAGCAGGGCCAGGCGGGGGCTGAATTGGTGAACTCATCGCCCGCACCCCCCGCACTCCCCCTCCCCCTGGGACACTTCCCCCCCCCAGCAGAACCCCCCAGGCCCCTTCCCCAGGCGGCTCCTCGCAGCCCCCCCCAGCAGCAGCCCCGTGGGGACCTGCTCCCTAAAATGGGGCGCCCACCAGTGACCCCCACCCCGGGGCCCCTCCTGAGCCCCCCGAGCACGCCCGGAGCCCCCCCACAGGGGACAGCCTGCAGGGAACACCCCCCGATCGGGACCCCCACCCACAGGGGACACCCCCCCATGGGGTCACTCCCTGATCGGGACCACCCCCCCCAGCAGGGGACACGCTCCCATCGGGACCCCCCCCTGCAGGGGGCACCCCCCCATGGGAACAACCCCCGATCGGACCCCCCCGCCGCTTCGGGACCCCCCCACGGCTTCGGGACCCCCCCACCGCTTCGGGACCCCCCCCCCCCGCAGAATACACCCCCCGATCGGGACCCCCCCGCAGGTGACACTCCCCGACCGGGACCCCCCCCCCCCGGAAGGGGACACCCCCCCACGGGGTCACCCCCCGACCGTGACCCCCCCCCCCCCCCCGCCCCGCCGGGCCCCCCCCGCGCCCACCTGGGCGCTCTCCGCGGCTCCCGGGGCAGGAAGGCGCGCCCAGGCCACGCCCCTTCCCCGCTCCGCGCCGCGATTGGCGGAGCGCGGCGGCGCGGCCACGCCCCCCTCCCGGCCGGCCGAACGCGGGTTCCTGCGGGGCGGCCGGCTTCCCCGAAATGACGTCAGAGGGCGGGGCCACGAGGGGGGCGGGATCAGCCGGGGCGGGCCCCAATGGGCGGGGCTTGGGGGCGTGGCCACGGCGTGGGCGTGGCCACGGCGTGGGCGTGGCCACGGCGTGGGCGTGGCCACGGCGTGGGCGTGGCCACGGCGTGGGCGTGGCCACGGCGTGGGCGTGGCCACGGCGTGGGCGTGGCCAGCGGGGGGGGTGCGGGGGGAAATGGCGGCGCCGGGGGGCTCAGGGGGGATTGGGGGGGGGGGGGGTGGGGGGGCAGCGCCGGGGGGCCGCCGGTGCGGGGCCGGGGTCCCGCTGCCCCCGGGGCTGGGCCGGGCCGGGGTGACCCAGGCCGGGCCGCCCCGCGGGGCCAAAGTCCCCGTGCTCCAGGGCAGGGCGGCCCCGCCGTGAGCCGGGGCTGGGGACAGGGGACACGGGACAGGGGCCGGGGACAGGGGACAGGGAAGGGGATAGGGATGGGGAGAGGGACGGGGACAGGGACACGGGACAGGGAAGGGGATAGGGACAGGGACATGGGAGGGGAGGGGGACAGGGGACACGGGACAGGAGCTGGGGACAGGGGTAGGGACAGGGAAGGGGACAGGGAAGGGGATAGGGACAGGGACAGGGGATGGGGACGGGGGATAGGGACAGGGATAGGGATGGGGACATGGACACGGGCACGGATGGGGACAGGGACGGGGATAGGAGATGGCAATAGGGCCAGGGCCAGGGGATGGGAATGGGGGATAGGGACAGGGATGGGAACAGGGATAGGGGCAGGGATAGGGACGGGGACATGGACATGGGTGGGGATGGGGACAGGAGATGGGAATGGGGACAGGGACAGGGGATGGGGATGGGGGATAGGGCCAGGGATGGGAACAGGGATAGGGGAAGGGACATGGACACGGGTGGGGATGGGGACAAGAGATGGGAATGGGGGATAGGGCCAGGGATGGGAACAGGGATAGGGGCAGGGATAGGGACGGGGACACGGACACGGATGGGAATGGGGACAGGGATACGGATGGGGACAGGGATAGGGACAGGGACACAGCCAGGCGCCCCGCGGGGCCTTTATTCAGACGATGAGGACGGGGCCGCTGTAGGTAGCGGGGGCCGTCGGAGCTTCCCCTTCCGCCGTGAAGTAGCCGAAGAGCGCCCGCACCCCGGCCTTGAGCCCTGGCTGCAGCCCCAGCCCCAGGCCCATGGCCACGGGGCCGCCGGCACCGGCGGTGAGGGCGGCCAGGCCGGCGTAGCCCAGGTCCTGGGCCACCTCCAGGGCCCGCTCGGAGGCCAGGACCTCGCAGCCCTGGAAGGCGAAGTAGATGCTGGTGCCCAGGTTGTAGAACAAGCTGACGCCCGGCACCCAATCCAGCACCCCGTGGGCCTCCTGCTCCCCCGGCGGGCTGCAGGCATCGTCCTCGCCGTCCCGCCGGGCCCGGGCTGCGCGGCGGCACCGAGGGGGCCAGGCACGGGCCCCACGGCGCCCCGGGGCCGGCACCCCATGCGGCGGCGGCGGCGGGGTGCCGGCCCTGGGGCCGCAGGGCCCAGCCGGGCCAGGGTGCCCCAAGTGCACCAGGCTGAAGAGCAGGGGCAGGGCGCGGGGGCTGGGGGTGTCACGGAGCCCTGCCAGCCCCCGCAGCAGGGCGGTGGCCGCGGGCGTTCCCAGCTCCCGGTACAGCCCCAGCACCGTTGCCTCGGCCTCGGGGCCGCACGCGGCTCCGCTCAGCGCCAGGGCCAGGGCGGCGCGGGCCAGGGCGCGGGGCAGCGGGGGGAGCCGGGAGAAGCCGGGCAGGGCCTCAGGGTGCAGGTCCCGGCAGGAGACCCCGCGCCCCCGCAGCGCCCGGGGGGGAGCGAGCTCTGCCAGCAGCCCCCGCGCATCCGCCTCCAGCGGGGTGGGGACGTGGCTGCTGCCGCCCCCCAGGCCCAGGAGGAAGAGGAGGAGGAGGAGGAAGAGCAGAGCCTGGGGCATGGCGGCAGCTCCAGGACAGCCTGTGGAGGCAGGAGAGGGGGCAGAGCTGTCAGCCCCCTGCAGCCGCAGCCCCTCCGCGCCCCCCCCCAGCACCCCAGCTCACCCCCTTGCGTCCGCTGGCGTCCCCTCGCCCCTCTGCTGCCACCGCTGCTGCGGCCAAGCCCCCCGTGGCCCGTTTATAGGCGCCGTTATCAGGAGCCGGTTGCAACACGCAGGGACAGGAGTGGGGCACAGGTCACCGCCGCGCGGACGGGGCCGCTCGCACGCCCGGCCCCGCAGCCCCGCACCAGGCCCGGCCCAGAGCTGCAGTCGTTTATTGGGTCTCTTTCCAGATATAAAAGGGATGGGGGGAAGGAAACGGAACAAAACGGGGGAAAAAAGGAACCGGGCGGGAGAAAGGGAGACGGGGACAGACGTAGGGCATGGAGACAGGGGCAGGAGCCGCCGCCTGCTGTCGCAGCACCCTTCAGAACAGCTTCAAAACCTGCAGCAAAGTGCCGGAGCTCTGCCCAGAGCCCAGCTGCACCAAGGGGAGGCTGGGGCCCTCAGTCCTCTTCCTCCTCCTCCTCCTCCTCCAGGCGGCGGGCACGCTTCCGCCTCCCTGCAGGCTGGGGGTCGTCGTCGTCCTCTGAGCGGGGCGCAGCGGGGGCTGGTTCTGCCTCTGCGGGGGGGGAAGGGGTCAGGGACGGGGCTGAGCCCTGGGACAGGGCACGGATAGGGGCAGGGACACAGGTCCGGCTCCGGGGGGGGCATGACGGGGGAAGAAACCCCGCCAGGGGAGGCCAGAGGAGATGGGGACAGAGGGGCTGAACCCACCCGGGCTTCCACCATCCTCATCCTCGCTGTCGAGCTGGCGCCGCCTCTTGCTGCCCGACTGCAGGGGGACGGGGACGGGCTCCTCGCTGCAGCAGTGGGGACGTGGTCAGGGGAGCCCGATGGCCCCCAGCCCCGGGGGGGCGCTGGGAGAACCCAGGTGCCTGGTGCCCCCAACCCAGCACGCGAGACCCCGGCCTCACCTCTCTGAGTCCGATCCGAGCGGGGCCGGCAGCTGCTCCGCTGCTGGGTACACGAAGAGGGGCTCAGAGGCAGCTCCTGCACCCCCAGCCTGATCCCTGCGCCCCCCGGCCCAAATCCTCACCTGAAGCAGGAGCCTGGGGGTGCCTGGGTGGCGCCGGCAGCCCCTCAGGGTGCTGGGGGAGCCCCTCAGGGTCGGGGCTATGGTGGGCAAGGGAGGCGGCGGCGCGGCGCAGCTGCTGCAGGGTGAGGGTGGCGGGGATGCGCCAGAAGGACTCCTGGGGGGAGAAGGGAGACGCTGCAGGGCCGGGCCAGGCCTGGGGGGACAGGGCCGGGGCCGGGGACCTCACCTGCTCACTGGCAGGGGGACGGAGCCCCAGCTCCCGTAGCAGGGCTCGGAAGCGCCGGTCCTCCATGGCATCCTCGTTCTCCTCTGAGAGAGGCACCAGGGGCACGGGGAAGGACAGGCCTGGAGCAGGGGGAGCGCTGTCAGCCCGGCCCCGTGCCCCAGCCCCCGGCCCCGAGCCCTGACCCCGCTCACCCTCCTGCTCGCGGTCCCCGGCCGTCCTCCTCAGGCAGGTCTCCAGCCACCGCAGGGGCCCGGCCAGGCCTGGGGAGAGGGGGCGGCTCAGACAGGATCCGGCCCCTGCAGCCGAGCCCCAATGGGGGGCTTAAATCTGGGGGGGAGGGGGGGGGTCCAAAGCCCCTCACCCCCACCCACCTTCCTGATGCAGAAGATGCACCAGGCCCTGCCCGGCCCCTTCCTCGGGCACCCAGTGCTCCTCTAGGGGGTCGCTCTCTGCATCCTCCTCTTCTTCCTCCTCTTCCTCCTCGCTGTCCCCCTCCTCTGCTGAGCTGTCCTGGGCTGACACCGCCAGGGCGTCCGCCTCACCCTGCGGGGACCAGGGGGAGGTTGGGTGCCTGTGGTGGGGCAGCACCCTTGGGATGCCTCCCCCAGCCCTCCCCCAGCCCCCCCCGTACCAGCTCGGGGCCGCGGCCCTTCCTCCGGCGCTTCTTGTGCAGCTCCTTGCGCTCCGACACCAGCCCCAGTCCCAGCAGCTTCTCCACCACGCGGGCCCGCGACCGCCGCGCCGTCAGGTTCTTCATGATGTTCCCCAGGACGTCTGCGGGGAGGGGTCAGCGGGGGACCGGACCCCCTCGTCCCACCCCGGAGTCCCCGTCCTCGCTCACCATCCGAGCCCCTGAACTCCTCAAAGAGCCGCTCCAGCTCCTGCTCCTGCTCCTCCGTCCACAGCACGATGTGGGTGCCCTTCCTGGGGGGGGGGGGCACAGCCATGGGCGCTCGCCCCGGGCAGGGTGCTCCCCCGTCCCCGGGGGGGCCTGGCTCACCTCTGCTGCGGGAAGTCCTTGGCGCTGCTGGCCAGCCCCAGCCTCACCAAGTGCTTCACCACCTGCCTCCGCGTCCGCCCAGGCGCCGGCAGCTCGGCCAGGATGGCGGCGATGACGTCCTGGCCTGCGGGAAGGGAGAGGCTGCAGGGACGGAGCCCCCCCAGGGGGGGTCCCGCTGCCCCCCGACGCCCCCGTACCTTCCACCTCCTTGTACTTCCAGTACAGCTCCCGCAGCGCCTGCTCCTCCTGCGGGGTCCACGCAGGGGCCCTGCGCGCAGCAGCCCTGGGCGGAGGCGGAGGGGAGGGGAGGAGAGGTGAGGGAGGGCTGCGACCCCCTCCCCAGCCCCCCCCGTGCCGGCCCCGCTCACCCCTCTCCCTCCTGCAGGGAGCTGTAGCCCTCGGTCATCTCGCGGACGGCCGTGGGGTTCTTCCAGAAGAGCAGCTCCACGAAGGCCTTCTTGTTGGTGGCCGCCAGCGCGAAGAACTTGCCCAGGATGAACTTGGCCAGGGCCACCAGCTCCTGGAGTCGTCGGGGTGGGGGTGGGGGGGGGAAGAGAAGGGCTGTGGGGTGCCGGGGGGGCTGCAGAGGGCTGGGGGAGAGGGGTGGGGAGGGCAGGGCCCTGACCTGGTGGGCAGCAGCGCCGGGGTCGTTGAGGAGGCGGTGGAAGAGGGTGAAGAGGGAGAGCTGGAAGAGCAGGGCCTCCATGCGCAGGTCGCGGGCCAGGCGGTGCAGCAGGCGGGCGGCGCAGTGGTTGGTGCGGGCGCTGTTCTGGGCATAGCCCCGCAGCAGCAGCGCGCAGGCGCGGACCACGGGGGCGCAGGCGAACCTGGCCCCCCCCCCCCCCCAGCACTGGTGAGCGGGGCCGTGCTGGCTCCCCCTTTGCCCCCCCCTGCACCCCTCCCGGGGCCAGGCCCCCCTCACCGCTTGAGGTAGTCCATGAAGTTGAACTCCTTCTCCGCCACCTGCACCGTCTGCTCCTCCTCGTCCTCCTCCACCTCCTCTTCCTCGAGCTCCTCCGGCTCCTCGGCCTCAGGGGGCGCGTGCCCTGCGGGGGGAGTGGCTTTAAGGGCCCCGAGCGTCTCCAGCCCAGGACCCCGCTGCCTCGGGGGCAGGATTTGGCCATGGGACTCACGGGGCAGGGCAGCGAAGAAGATCTCCCGCAGCAGCTGGGTCTCCTCGGGCGGCCCCGCACCAGAGGGGCCGAACACGTCCCCTTCGGGCCACACTTCCCTGGGGGAGAGGGGCGCAGGCTGGCACCGGAGCCCCGTGCCCTGCCCAGGTGGGGGGGGTCTGGTGGGGGCCGGTACCTGGCGCAGCGGAGCAGCCGCAGGGCCTCAGGGGCCTGGGCACCCCGCAGGCAGCCCTGGATCCGCAGCAGAGCCTCCGCGCGCTGCTCCTCCACCGGCGTCTCCGAGGCAGCGTCGAAGGGCACCACGTCCTCGGGGAGGGGCACCTCGCCCTGGGGAGGGGACACGGCATCACCCTGTGCCCCCACGGCCACCCGGGGGTGGTGGCGGGGCCGGATCCTTCCCCTACCTGCAGGCAGGCCTGGAGCTGCGGGGCCAACCCTGCCCACAGCTCCTCCAGCTCGGCCGCGCTGGGTGGCTGCGGGGCGAGGGCTGCGGGCGCCCGCGGCTTCTTCTTCCTCCGCACGCGTTTGCTCTGGGGGGGGGGGGCGAGAGAGAGAAGTCAGGAGGGGCCACCCCCCGCTCCCCTGTCCCCCCCTGGCTGCAGCCTCAGCCCACCTGCACCACGAGCCCTGCGCGGCCGCGGCAGAAGTGCTCCAGCATGCGCAGGAAGAGGTGCGCCGTCTCCACCAGGTCCCGCAAGAAGGCGCGCGGCTGCTTGGTCTCGTCAAACTTGCGGAAAAGCGCGAGGAGGAGCTCGCGGTACTCCGTCAGGTAGAAGATGTTGTCTGGAGAATTTGGGGGGGGGGGATCAGCGGGTGCTGGGAGGGGGCGCAGCTGCTCCAGGGCCGGCCGGACAGACGGACTCACTCTTGATGACCTGGCTGCTGTCCCGCACCGCCGGCTCGGGGGAGCGGTCCATCTCCTGCACCGTCCGCAGCAGCTCCTGGTAGGCCTTCAGGGCCAGGTGCATCCTGAGGACGGGCAGTGTCAGGGCACAGCCCGCGGGGAGGGGTCCCGGCAGCGGGGAGGGGACGCGGCCCCCACCTGCGGGCCCAGGTCACCGCCTCCTTCTTGTCCATCAGCGCCATCTCGTAGTAGGTGGTGAGGTTCTGCTCGATGAAGTGGAAGGCGCGGACGCCCACCGTCTCCGACACCAGCTCGGGACGAAAGCCCCGGCTGCGGTTGAAGGCCATGAAGAAGGCGGTGGCCCACAGGTAGTAGGTCTCGTCGTGCTGCTGAGCCTTCTCCCGCAGCAGCTGGTCCTGGGGGCACAGGGGGGGCTCAGCGTGGGGCTGCCCCGGGCAGGGGCCGGGCCCCCCCCTGCCCTCACCTTGACCAGCAGCATCAGGCGGTTGTAGCAGCCCTCCAGAAAGTCCTGGCAGAAGTGGCAGAGGAAGAGCCGGACGTTGCGGGCAGAGCGCCGCGAGGGTCCGGGATCGGGGGGGGCCCAACGCCGCCGCGGCACCCGGCGCGGCTCCTTGCCCAGGTCGTGGCTGTAGCTCTGGAGCTGCGGGGACAAGAGGGGACAGCCTGACTCGTGTTCCCCCCCCCCCGGCACCTCCCGCTGCGTCCCCTGCTCCATGCTCACGTTGTGCAGCCCCTTGTGGAAGACGACGTCGTTGTCTCCGATGGCCTTCAGGCCCTGGATGACGTAGGAGCCGCGGAACCGGGAGTGCCTGGCGGGCACAGGATGAGCGCTGCCACCCCTGCGATGGGGTCCCAGCCCCCCCCGGCCCCCTCCTCACCTGGACGGGCGCTGCAGCGCTCGGGCCCTCTTCTCCGCCAGCTCCCGCTGCCGCAGGGTCTCCAGCTCCCGCGTGTCCTCCCCGCGCTCGGCGGCCGCCTGCCCCTGCCCCAGCGCTGCCAGCTGCTCCGGGCTCTGTGGCAGAGCCGTCAGCGCTGCCTGGGGGCTCTGGGGGGGGTCCCAGGTTCAGCCCAGCTCACCTGGTCACGGAACATGAGGGAAATGATCTCGAGGACGTGCAGGGCCCATTGCTGCTCGGACTGGGCGCTGGCCAGGAACTTGAGCAGGTCATCCATCCCGCTGATGTGCAGCGCCCACAGCACCCGGTCGTGCACGCTGGCATCGCCGTCCACATCCTGGGGGGTGGCCGAAGTTGGGGGGGGGGGGGCTCAGCACGTGGAACGCCAGGCCCTGGGGGGGAGCCACCGCAGCCCCCAACCCGGTACCTGCTTCTCCGTGGGGTCCGGGGGCACGTGCAGCACGTTGCGCACCAGCAGCAGGATCCGCTCGATCAGCAGCGTGTCCTCCTCCTGCCGCTGCTCCCAGTCCTGCAGCGGCACAGCCGTGAGGGCTCCTGGGGACCCCTGCGGCCCCCCCGGGGGCCCCCAGCCCAAGCACCGACCCCGCCGTGCCCAGGACTCACCAGCTGCAGCACATCGTAGAGCTTCTCGCTGAGCACCCCAAAAACTTTCTCACTGGCGAACGCCTGCAGAAAACCCTGCGTGAGCGCTGGGGGGGGGGTCTGGGCAGAGCCCCCCTTCCCCGGGGCTGCGCCGGGGGCCCCGTGCCCGGCGGGCTCACCTCCTTGTAGGCCTGGAGGTAGGACAGGACCTGCAGGAAGTGGTGCCGGGCGGTGGCGTCCGCCGGCACCTTGCCGAAGCAGAGCAGAGCCGGCTGCGTCAGGTTCACCGTCAGCCTGCGAGCGGATGGGGGGGGGGGGGGGGCGCGTGGGATTCCTGCTGCTCTCAGGGGAGGGGGCGCCGTGGCCCGGGGCGGCCCCGGGGGGGCTGCCGGTACCTGACGACGGCGTCGAAGAGCGCCTTGTCCTGCGGGTACTGCACCAGGAGGGGCAGGAGGTCGTTCTGCAGGATCTGGGCCGCCCCCAGCTGCTGCCGGACGTCCCGCGTCTCGTCCTCGTGCCGCAGGTACCGGATCAGGTCCTTGACGCTCTCTGCGGGGGACGGGGCCGTGAGACCCCGGCCGCCCCCGGCCCCGCCGCCCCCCGCCGCCCCCCGTACCCAGGCAGTCGGGCTCCCGGTGGTAGACGTCGCCCTCCAGGTAGCCCAGGGCGCTGCAGGTGGCCAGCAGCTCGCAGTTCATCATGTACCAGTCCATGCAGCGCGGCGCGGCACCGGGCACCGGGAGCCTTTGGCGAGACCCCGTCAGAGAGCCCCGGGGGCCACCCCCGGCTCGGCCGTCCCCGGTCCCGGGGCTCCGGGCGGGCTCGGGTCTCCCCTGGTGCCGGTGCCGATCCCGATCCCGGTGCCGGTGCTGGTCCTGATCCCGGTGCCGGTCCGGGTCCCGGTCCCGGTCCCGGTGCCGATCCCGGTCTCAATCCCGACCCCGGTGCTGATCCCGATCCCGGTGCCGGTCCCGGTCCCGCTCCAGGTGCTGATCCCGGTGCCGATCCCGGTGCCGGTGTCAAGCTCAATCCCGGCCCCGATCCCGATCCCGGTCCCGATCCCGGTCCCGATCCCGGCCCCGATCCCGATCCCGATCCCGATCCCGGTCCCGGTCCCGGTCCCCGCGCCCGGCCCCGCCGCCCCCGCGGCTCCGTTACACAACCGCCCCAGTTCCCGCGGTGCGAGCCCCGCCCCGCGGGCTTCAAAGGGAAACGCCTTCCCAAGCCGGCCGGTGGGCCCCAGCCTGCCCCGCCGCGAGTGGGGGCCACGTCAGCCCCTCCCTCGGTGGCAGCACCCGGGCGGTACGGAGCGGAGCGGAGCGGTGCGGGTCGCTACGGTGCGGTGTGGGGCCCAGCACCCCTACTGACACCCCGGTCCCGCAGCACCCTACGGGCAGCACCACAAGCGCGGCGTTGCCCTTTTAACAGAGGCCCCGCCCCTGGGCGGCCCCGCCCCCGAGGGCAGGGCATCCCCTGAGGCGCGGGAACGGCCAGGCTCCCGCCAGCCCCCGCGCGGTTGCCGTGGCGACGCGGGCCCGGCCCGGTCCCGGCGGTGCCGCGGTCCCCCCGCGCCCCAGTCCCCTGCGCATTGGTTCCCTTGCACCTTGGTTCCCCCCGGTTCCCCCGTGCCCCCCGGTGCCCCCCTCCGGTTCCCCGTTCTCTCCTCCCTCCCCCTCCCCGCGCCGGCCGAGAGCGGTTACCAAAATAAAGCGCAGGTTTAATTCACCGAACACAGAACTCCCGCCGCGGCGGGGCGGGGCGGGGCGGCCCCGGCCCGGTCCCGGCGAACCCGGCCGTACCGGGCCGCTCGGTCCCGGTCCCGGTCCCGGTGGCCGCCGCCGCCCGCCCGCTGCGCCGCACACACACGCACGCACCACACGCACCGCGGCGGCCCCGTCACTGCAAAGGCGCGGGCGGGCGCTGGGACCCGGTACCGGCGCCCCCCCGGGGCCCGGCCTACAGCCCCTGCGTCTTCAGCTCCAGCGGCTCGGCGGGCGGCTCGGGCGGCGGCTCGGCGGCGGGCGGCTCTCCCTTGAGGACGGCCAGGCGCTCGGCCAGGCTGCGCGGCCGCGGGCACAGCGCGAAGTCGTAGAGCAGCGCGGCCACCGCGGCGCCCAGCAGCGGGCCGGCCCAGTACACCTGCGGGGGGGCGGCGTGGGAGCGGGCCCGGCCCCCCCCCGTGCCCCCCCCGAGGTCCCCCCCCCCGGGCTCCGGTGCCGGCCCCGGGACGCCCACCCGGGGGCAGCAGGGCTGGGGGCTCCCCGTGCCCTGTCCCCGTGTCCTAAGCACGGGGCGAGGGGGGGGCCGGGACCTGCCCAGCGGGGGGGTCTCCGGTAGCCCCCTCCGCTCAGAGCGGGGTGCTGCGGGGGTCACCGGGCCGGGGCAGGGACCCCCCTGCACTTACCCAGTGGTTGGTGAAGTTGCGGGTGATGACGGCGGGGGCGAAGGACCGTGCGGGGTTCATGCCGGCGCCCGTGTAGTGGATCTGGGGGGGGGGGGAAGGAGGGGGCGGTGGGGGGCTGGCCGGCTCCCCCCCCACCCCCACCCCGCGGTGACGCCGCCGGGGTCCCCGGGTGTACGGTGAGGGTAACGGGGAGGTCCCCGCCCTTACCCCGAAGAGGTGGCCGAGGGCGAGGGAGAAGCCGACGGGCAGCGCGGCCGAGCCCGGGCGCCCGTCGTGGCGGTCGTCGAAGCTGGCGAAGACGCAGAGGATGAACTGGGCGGTCAGCAGCAGCTCCACCACCGTGCCCTGGCCCGGGCCCACGCTGGGGTGCAGCTGCGGGGGAGAGGGGCTCAGCGCCCGCCGGCACCCGGAGCTGCTCCCGCATCCCTGCTGGCTCCGGGGACCCCCTCCCGGCGTCCCCCAACCTGCTGCTCACCCCCGAGCCCCTCCCGGTGCCCAGTGCCCATCAACCCCCCCCCCCGCCATCCCAGACCCCCCAGCACCCCAAACCTCCCCAGTCTCCCGTTACCCCCAGCCCCACAGTACCCCAAACACCCCCGGGGTCCCCGTTCCCTCGCCCCCAGCCCCAAACCCCCAGCACCCCCGGACCCCTCCGCCCTCTCCCTGCCCCGCTCACCGCGCTGAGGCCGAGGGTGCCGCGCACGGGGGCCGGTGTCACCCCATAGAGGACGCCGGCCCCGGCCAGGGCGCCCAGCAGCTGGGCCAGGAGGTAGCCCAGGGCGCGGGGCAGGGAGAGCTGCGAGGCCAGCAGGAAGGCCAGCGTGATGGCCGGGTTGAGGTGCCCCCCGCTGACGTGCCCCAGCGCCTGCACCAGGGTGGCCTGCGCCAGCCCGAAGGCCAGGGCGGCCCCCAGGACGCCGTGGGGGCCCGGGGCCCAGCGCAGCGAGGCCCCCAGCCCCAGCAGGGCGTAGAGGAGGCTGCCCAGGAACTCGGCCAGGACGGCCCTCCAGAAGGAGGACGAGCGCAGCTCCCGCATGGCCTGGCCCCGCTGCCCGCCGCGGCCCCGCTCCCCTCTCGGGGGCCGCCCGCACCCACCTTTATACGCCCCCCCCAGCCGGCCCCGGGGGGTGGGACCCCACCGCCGCCACCCCCCCTTAACCAGTTCGCTGCCCGGGATGGGGGGGGGTGGGTGAGGGGCTGTGCGGGACCCCAGTGCCCCCCTGGGGCAGCCCCACGCCCCCAGGAGAGCAGGGAGCCCCCCAGAGCTGCCCACCCCCCATCCCTGGGGCTGCTGTCCTGGGGGGCTGGCTCTGACCCACAGGTGCCCTCTGTGGGTCCTGGGGTCAACACCAGGCTTGAGGGGGTGGGGGGCAGCACCGAGACCACCCCCCCCCCCCAGCCAGGTTTTGGGTGACACTGTAGGGGGGCAGTGCTGGGAGCCAGCCCACCCCGGCCCCACATCCTGGGGGCTGGGGGTGCCCCCGGTTCAGCCCCACATCCCGGGGGCTGCGGGTGCCCCCCCCGGGGGGCCGTGGTGGCCCCCCCCCGCCCCGCCGCCGGTTTATTCAGCCTGGCTTAGCGGGCGCTAAGCCCCCGGCCAGGGGGGATTAGGGCCGGGCCCGGCCATTGGCGCCCGCAGGAATCTGCCGGGGCTGCAGAGGCTGCGACAAAAGGCTTTGCTGCGCTCAGCGCCCGGCACGGGACGGGAGCAGCCCCTGGCCCCCACCGTGGGGCCGCTGGGGGTGGGCACGGCTGGGGGGATGAAGGGAGGGCCCCCCCCAGCGACCCCCCGCACCCCCACCAGGACCCCCCCTAGCCCCCCAGCACCACTCTGCACCCAGCTCTGCCCCAAAGCTGCCTTTAATCCCCATGGGGAAGAAGAAGGTTGGGGGGGGGAGAAGAAGGTTGGGGGGGGGTGCAAGGAGCACCCCCCCCCCCCCCCCCGCAGTCCCCCCCTTCTGCTGGGGGCACCGGGCACCCCGTCCCCGTGCCGCAGGGGCTCAGGCTGTGTCCCGGCCCTGCTCGGCTGGGGGGGGACCCCTGGAGGGGGCGGTGGGGGGCGAGGAGGGGGACGGGCTGGTGGCCTCCACCAGTGCCACGTCCCGGCAGGCGAGGCAGGCGCCCAGCTTCTCCCGCGAGGCACTGGGGGCGAAGACGAATTCGTAGGAGAAGCCAGCCAGCACCGCACCCAGCACCGGGCCCAGCCAGTACACCTGGGGAGGCCGGGTCAGGGGGCACCCGATTTGGGGGGGGACGTGCTCAGGGGCTGCCGGGGGGATGTGGGGGTCTGGGGGTGCCCCAGGAAGGGGGGACGTGGGAGGAGGGGTACCCTAAGGGTGCCAGGGGATGCTGGGGCACAGCACTAGGGACAGGGACAATGGGGCAGGGGGGGGACACCAGTGACGGAGGCTGACTGGAGGGACCTGCTCTAGGGGTGAGGGCCCGGGGGGGGGTCACACGTTTGGGATGGGGACACCAGGAGGGCCCTACCCCAAGGCTGGGGACAGGGGGGGACCCGTCCTGTGGTGGGGGCACCAGGAGGACCCAAGCTGGGGGCGCAGCTGAGGGTAAGAGAAGAGCTCCCTGTCCCGGGGGGAGGATGGGATGGGGCAGTTCCACGCTGCAGCCAGGGGCACCCAACCCACAGCGGTGTCTTGAGGAAGGGGGGACGGGGCACGACACCCAGGGGTGCCACCGACTCACCCAGTGGTCGTCCCAGATGCCGGTGACGACGGCGGGCCCCAGCGAGCGGGCTGGGTTCATGCTGCCCCCCGAGAACGGCCCCTGGGGGCAGGGGGTCAGGGCCGGGCAGGGGGCCGGGAGCCCCACGGCCGGGGTGGGGGCACACGGGGGGGGTCCTTACCGCAGCCAGGGCGCCGGCAGCCACAGCGCTGCCCAGGGCCAGCCCGGTGGGGCCGGCTGCCCGATCGGCGGTGGCGAAGGCGGCGAGCGCCAGCTGGAAGGTGGCGAAGGTCTCCCAGCCCCACGCCTGCCCTGCCGTCCCTGCCGCGCTCACCTGCGGCCACAGCCCGGCCTCAGCGCCTGCCGGCACCGGGACGGGGACACGCACGGGGACGGGGGGGCGCTCACCCTGGTGACCAGGCTGGCATCGTCCGCAGCGCCGAGCGCGCGGGCGGCGGAGGCCAGCACGGCCCCGGCGCACTGGGCCAGGAGCCCGGCGGCCCCGCGCAGGGCGCTCAGCTTGCGGGGGTGCAGAGCAGCGCCAGCGTCAGCGCCGGGTTGGCCTGGGGCGCCCCGAGGGCGCAGGCCAGCGCCGCGGCCGCCAGGCCCCCCCCCAGCGCTGGGGCCAGGGGGCCGGGGGCCGCCGAGGCGCCCAGCACCACCCCCACGAAGATGAGCGTCGCCATCGCCTCCGCCAGCACGGCCCGCCAGAAGCAGCCGCTGCGCAGCTCCTGGGGGTGCAGGGCGCCGCGGTGCCATGGAGAGGGGTGTGAGGCAACGGGGCGCCATGGTGACGGGGCGCCATGGCCATGGGGGACGTTGGTGATGGGGCGCCATGGTGACGGGGGACCTTGGTGACTGGGCACCATAGTGACAGGGTGCCTCGGTGACAGGGGACCTTGGTGATAGGGTGCCATGGTGATGGGGAACCTTGGTGACTGGTTGCCATGGTGAAGGTGTGCCATGGTGACAGGGGACCTTGGTGATGGGGTGCCATGGCAACGGTGTTGTCATGGCGATGGGGGACCTTGGTGACTGGGCACCATGGCGATGGGGTGCCATGGCAACAGGGGGACCTTGGTGACGGGGGACCTTGGTGACTAGTTGCCATGGCGATGGTGTACCATGGTGATGGGGGACCCTGGTGACTGGGTGCCACGGTGACCAGGTACCACGGTGACGGGGTGCCTTAGCAACGTGGTGCCGAAGTGATGGGGTGCCATGGCAACGGGATGCCTCAGCAGCTGGGAGCCGTGGTGACGGGGGGGGGGGTCCCTGGCATTAGGGCACATTGGCAACTGGGTCGCCATGGCAACCGGGGCAGCCCCAGCAGGAGGGGGGGTGCCATGGCAACTGTGGGGGTGCTGAGGTAGGGTCAGGGTCAGGGCCGTGGCTGGGGGCACACGGGGACCCCCACGATGGGGTTAGGGGCTGAGACCTCAGACCGGAGGGGTTGTGGGGCACGGCAGGGGCTGCCCACCCCCACCCCGGGACCCCCACAGTCAGGGCTTGGGGGCAGGTGGGGGGCCGAGGGGTACCGGGGCCTTACCTCCCTGATGGCCATGGCGCAGCTGCGGGGCCGAGGTGAGCGCAGAGGATGCCCAAGGCGGGGGCACCTCCCACCCCCCTCTTCCCACCAACCCCCCGGATTTAGGCGGGGGGAAGGCCCCACACTCGCACAGGGCATCGCCGGAGCACAGGAGGGGGGCTGCCCGTGGGGCACAGCCATGGGGAGGGGGGGGGTGCTGCAGGGGTCCTGGGCTGGGGCTCGGGCACCCCAAGGTGCTCTGGGTGCCATGGCAACAAGCTGGGGCACTTTGGGGGGTTGCCACGACGACCAGCGCGCCATCCCCAAGGGAGAGATGAAAGGCAGGGATGAAAGGAGATGGGGGGGGGAGTGTTTATGGGGGGGGGCAGCCCCTGGCCGTAAATGGGGCCGGCCCCCACTCACACAGCAGCACCAGGAGGGTGCTGGGGACCCCCCCAGCTGCGCCCCTGTGCTGGGGGGGCAGCAGGAAAGGATCGGTGCTGGTGGCTGGGGGGGGGGGGGTGTCGGCAGCCTGTGCCCGCCGCTGCCCCCCAGCCCCTGCTGCCCGCGGGGGGGGGGGGGCCGGGCCCTACGTCCCTGCCAGCTCAGCAGCCCGACCCGCACGTGGCGTGAGTCAGCGGGGTCGGTGCCCGGGGGCCTGGCTCAGCACGCCAGGCCGGCCTGAAAGAGCCAGAACATTCCCTGCACAAAGGGGCGGGACGGACGGACGGGCGGACGGACGTGCGGCGGGCGCCGTGCGCGGCCCCTGGGAGCTGGGGGGGCTGGGGGGGGGGGGGCGCCCCGCCACCATCACCCCTATTGCCCCCACGGTGCCATTGCAGCCCCTCCATGGGCACAGGCCCTGTGGGGAAGGGCCCCGCGGCCTGCCCTGCCCCCCCCGACCTCACAAAAGCCCCCCAAGACCCCCCCCGGGCTTCCTGCCCCCCCCCCGTGCTGCCCCCAGGAGCCCCCGGCCCCCCCCTCGCCCTTTGGGGAGGGGAGGGGGAGGGGTAAGGAGAGGTGCCAAAATGGCGGCCCCCTGCCCGCCTTCAGGCGCGGGGCGGGGCCTGTCCGCCGTCACGTGCCGGGGGAGGGCGGCGCCAAGATGGCGGGCGCGAGGGATCCGTGGGGGGGGGGGGGGCGGGGCACGTGACCGGCGCCTCCAAAATGGCCGCGCCCATGGTGCGGCGCGACCCGCCCCGCCGAGGCGTAATGGCGGCGGCGAGCGGGCGGGGCTCGGCCGCCTTAAAGGGGCCGCGCGCCCCAAACGGGCTCGCCCCAAAACCCTCCGCAGCGGGGGAGCCCCGCACGGGCCCCGGGGGGGTTCCGAGCCCCGCTGGTAGCCCCCGAGCCCCGCGTTTAGCCCCGGTGAAGGCGCGGGGGGGGGTGGGTTGGAGGAGGGGAGGCCGCCCGGTGGGCGCTAGGACCCGGCCGCCGGGGCCCGCCCCGGATCCCGCGTGACGCCAGGCGGAGCCGCCCGCCCCCGCCGCGCGCTCGGGGATGCTGCTCTCGGTGCCGCCGCGCCCCGGCCTGGCCGCGTTCGCCTGCAGCAAGGGGGGCAAAAAGGTAAAAAAAAAAAAAAAAAAAAGAAACGGGGGGGCAAAACCCTGCCCCCCACCTCCCCCGGGGGGCCGGGGGGAAGGAAACCGGGGGGGGGTTACCCGCACTTACCGGGGCGTTCCCCCCCCACCCTCCCCCCGGTTCCCAGCAGCCCTATGCGCCGCCGCCGCCAGCCATGCCCCCCCCCCAGCCCCAGCCCCTCCGGGGGGGCGGGCGAGCAGCTGAGCAAGACGAACCTGTACATCCGCGGGCTGCACCCCGGCACCACCGACCAGGACCTGGTGAAGCTGTGCCAGCCGTGAGTGGGGCCGGGCAGGCAGCGGGTGTGTGCTTCTGGGGGCGGGGGGGGGGCACACGAGCACCGGGGGGCGCTGCAGGTGGTGACCCCCCCCCCCCAACATTTCCCCCGCAGTTACGGGAAGATCGTCTCCACCAAAGCCATCCTGGATAAGACGACCAATAAGTGCAAAGGTTTGGGGGGGGGGAGAGGGCTTTTGGGATCCCCCCCCTTTTGCTTTTGGGTGTTCCCCCAACTGCATGTCTGTGCCCCCCCCCCCACCCCCCCGAAACCTTCAGGCTATGGCTTCGTCGACTTCGACAGCCCCACGGCGGCCCAGAAGGCGGTGACAGCGCTCAAGGCCAGCGGGGTGCAGGCGCAGATGGCCAAGGTATGGGGTCCCGGAGCCCCCCTCCCCACTGCCCCCCCCCCCCCACCCCATCCCGAGGTCATACCGGTCCCATCTGGCCCCCCTGACCCCCCCCCCCCGCCCCCCCAACACAGCAACAGGAGCAGGACCCCACCAACCTCTACATCTCCAACTTGCCGCTGGGGGTGGACGAGCAGGAGCTGGAGGCGCTGCTGAAGCCCTTCGGGCAGGTGGTCTCGACCCGCATCCTGCGGGACCCCCACGGGGCCAGCCGCGGCGTCGGCTTTGCACGGTACGGGGCTGCGGTAGGGGTGGGGGGTACCCAGAACAAGGCGGGGGGGGGGGGGGGGGCTGCACGGGCCCCGGGACACCCAGGAGGGCCCCGAGTGCTGCCCCCCCTGCCCCAGCCACGCTCCCCCACCAGGATGGAGTCCACGGAGAAGTGCGAGGCCGTCATCACCCACTTCAACGGGAAGTACATCAAAACGCCCCCGGGGGTGCCAGGTAGGCTGGGGGGGGGCAGACAGGGGCCCGAGGCGGCCGGGGGCTGGGTGGTGACGCCGTGACGCTGATGGCCTGCCCCCGCAGCCCCCCCGGACCCGCTGCTCTGCAAGTTCGCGGACGGGGGGCAGAAGAAGCGGCAGAGCCAGGGCAAGTTTGTGCCCAACGGGAGAGCCTGGGCCCGGGATGGCGATGCGGTGAGCTGGGGGTTAGGGGGCAGCAGGAGGGGTGGGGGGCAGTTTGGGGTCAGAAGGGGGACACGGTAAGGGGGTCCCCGCCGGGAGGCAGACCCCCCTCGGGAGCGAAGGGCCCATGGGGCAGCTCCAAGCCTTCTGCGTTCCCCCAGGGGCACCGTGACCTTGGCCTACGACCCCACGACGGCACTGCAGAACGGGTGGGTGCCCCGTGGCGCCGGTGGGAGGGGGGGCTGCTGGCTGCACGCCCCCCGCCCCCCGCCAACCCCCACCGTGCTCCGCAGCTTCTACCCTGCACCCTACGGCCTGGCCCCCACCAGGATGATCGCGCCCACCGCCCTGGCCCCCTACCTGCCTTCACCCGTCTCCTCCTACCAGGTACGTGGGGACAGCGCAGGGGGGGCCCTGCGGGACCGGGGGTGTCCCCACGGGGCTGGGGGGGGTCCCTGTGGGGCCGGACCCCCCGGGGTCGCAGGCCCCGGCCCCCTCCCACCGGCTGCTCCGCAGGTGCACAGCCCCGCCTGGATGCCCCCGTCCTACCTCGTGCAGCCCACGGTGAGCCCGGGCAGGAAGTGGGGGGGGGGGGGGGGGGGGGGGGGTGCCCTCGGGAGGTCACCGCCCGCACCTGCCCGAGGGCACGCCCGAGGCGGAGCCCCGCCCACTTTGCCCGGAGCCCCGCCCCCCTGTGCTCGAGGCCCCGCCCCCTTTGCCCGGAGCCCCGCCCCCTGTGCTCGAGGCCCCGCCCCCTTTGCCCGGAGCCCCGCCCCCCTGTGCTCAAGGCCCCGCCCACTTTGCCCAGAGCCCCGCCCCCCGTGCTCAAGGCCCCGCCCACTTTACCAGAGCCCCGCCCCCTGTGCTCAATGCCCCGCCCACTTTACCCAGAGCCCCCGCCCCCTGTGCTCAATGCCCCGCCCACTTTACCCAGAGCCCTGCCCCCTGTGCTCAAGGCCCCGCCCACACCCATGCCCCGCCCACCCTGCCCGTGACCACGCCCACACGATTGGCCACGCCCCCTGCCCCTCCCTGTGCCCCCCCCCCCCTCCCCAGCTCCCCGCATCCCCCCTGCCCCACGTGCCCCCCCCCACGCCCCCCCCCCCGGTCCCCCCCCGCTGACGGAGCCGTGCAGGGCGCGGTGCTGGCCCCCGCCGTGGACCACGCCGTCCCCCTCCAGCCCTCCGTGGTGGCCCCCCTGGCCCAGCAGCTCGGCCACCTCTCGCTGGGCAGCACGGGCACGGTAAGGACCCCCCCCCCCCGCCCCCCCCCCACGTTGTGCCCCCCCCCCCCCAACACCCCCCGACACCCCCATTTCTCCCCCCCCCCCCCCCCCCAGTACGTGCCTGCCACCGCCCTGCCTGGAGCCTTCCTCCCGCCGTACCCCCCGGTGCCGCCCCGCCCATCCCCGCTGGAGGTAAGTGCTGGCGTGGGGGGGGGGGGCACGGTGGGGCGGGGGGGGGTCTCGTGGCCGGGGGGGGGGTCCCGGCCCGGTCCCCACCGCCCCCTCCCCCACAGGACGGCGGCGCTGCCCCGAGCCACGGCCACGGCCCCGTCGAGTCGCCCTCTGAGCCCAGCGCCTTCCCCTACCCCTACCCCAAGTAGCAGTGGGATTGGGGGGGGGGGGGGGGGAGGGAGGGGGCGGCAGCACTGAGGGACCCCCCCCCCCCTCCACTGCTGCCCCCCCCCCTCGCCCCCCCCCCGGGGATGGAGCCCACCCGCCGCAGCGCTGCCACCCCGCCGGCGACGTCGCCCCTTCCTCTGCAAGGGGGGGGGGGGGGCTGAAAGGAGGGGCCCTGGGCCGGGGGGGGGCGGGGGGTGGGGGCCCGCGTCTCGCCCCCCCCCCCTTGGAAGGGCTTTTTTTCCTCCTGCGTTTTCTAAAAAAGGAAAAAAAAAAAAAATGGTAAAAAAAAAAAAAAAGACAAACAGGACCCCCCCCGGGGGGGGGGGGCAGGGGCTCCCAGCTGCAGCAGCCCTGCCCCCCCCCCCCCCCCCACCTTGTGCTTCCACGGCCCGCAGCCCCCCGCCAGGCCCCCCCCCCCACCCCGTGCCTTCTGCTGCCCGGTCATTGCCCCTGGCTTGGAGGGGGGGGGGGCAGTGACAGACCCTCCCCCCCCCCCGCCCCCCCGATAGGGTCCGGCTCCCCGGGCCCCAGCCCCCCAGCAGGCCGGGGGTGCTGCCCCCCCCCCCCACCCCCCCCCCCCCGCAGCCATTTCTGTCCCGGGGGGGGCCTGGGGCTGTGCATGTCTCCCCCCGCC